>NW_007733213.1:46220-48866 GCF_000696425.1 Galeopterus variegatus
CCCCTCATTGCATACATACCTAGGCAGACTGTCACTTGTCTTGCTGTCCTTCATGAGGATGCTCTGCAGCCCTCTCTGTACGTAAGTTCCCCTAATAAGCACTTTGGACTGATCACTCTGGCCTTTAGTGCTTCTTTCTCTGATATCCCAACCAGGCCCATCTCAGGACAATTTGGGACAGTTCCTTGCAGGAACTCCCCTGCCACTATTTTTCGGGCGACTCCAGCAGCAGGTTCAACTGGAAGAGAACAGCTATACACAAGATAAGAGTTCGTTATTACTAAGTACAGTGATGGACGCAGGCATCAGGTACTATGGGAGAGGAGAACAGGGAAATCTCAAGAGGCAAGTGTGTCCCCTACACAACTGGGAGTCTTTCTGTATCTTTGCCTTTATTTCCCATTGCCTTTCCTGGGTCTCTACCAAACCAGATGCTTTTTCACACCACCGCACAAGGCCGGTGATTTGCCATCACAAGCCAGTGGAGTAGTATCTGACTCTCTCAGTGCCCCTCTGATAAGGAAGAAAGGCCTGCCTCCAGGAAACAAAAGCTGTCTTTATCTTTTATTGCTGTCCAGTGTGCTTTGCTTCAGCCACCTCCATCAGTCATCCAAATTGTTCGCTCCAGCTCCTGTCCTGAGGTCCTTTGTCTGGGACACTTTTGGTTCGGTTCTCATCACAGTCTGAGCAGTGGGTGTCGCTGGTCTCCAGCTTTTCCTGCTCTTGGGAAGCTGCAGTGGTCTCCCCTCTGGGTGCAGTGTGCTGAGTTTCTGTGCGCCATCCAGTGACGTTAAGAAGATCGGGAAACAAAGACAGGTTCAGGGAAGGAAACCAAGAATATTACAGAGAAGAGCCTGAGGAGCACTGGCTCTGAGAAGCACTGGATGGGAATTTGGTCCTTCCTGACTGGCACTAGCTTGCCATGTGGCCCAGGCAAGTCATCCCATCTAAGTTTCCTTTCATAATAGTAAAGTGAGAGGGTTGGATGAGGTTAGTAATTTGCAAACTTTTCCCTACCATGGACCTCTTTTATTATTTCTATTTGTATGAACTTCATGTTTTGGAAGATTTGATCTTCCCCCAAAAAACCCTACACTTTAACAAATTATTTTTCCATTATTTTATTCTGTTTTTTAAAAATTTATTTTTATTGTATGTATTTAAGGTACACAACATGATGCTGATATACATATACATAGTGAAATGATTACTACAGTCAAATTAAAATATCCATGACTCTCCATAGTTACCCTCCCCCTTTTTTNTTTTTTGTGTGGTAAGAGCACCTGAAATCTACTTTCTTAGCAAATTTTCAGTATACACTACATTATTACTAACTATAGTCCTTACGCTGTACATTAGATCTCTAGACTTGTTCTACCTAACTGCAAATTTGTACCCTTTCACCTACTTCTCTCCATTTTCTCCCCCTCCCTGCCCCTGGTAACCACTCTTCCACTCTCTGTTTCTGTTTATTTGACTTTTTTTTAGATTCTTTATATAAGTGAGATCATACGATATTTTTCTTTTTGTGTCTGGCTTATTTCACTTTGCATAACGTCCTCCAGGTTCATCCACATTGTCACAAATGGCAGGATCTCCTTTTTTAAAGCTGAATAATACTTGAAATTTTTTTTTTTTTTTCAAGATGACTGGTAAGGGGTTCTTAACCCTTGTCTTGGTGTTGTCAGAACCACGCTCTCCCAAGTGAGCGAACCGGCCATCCCTATATGGGATCCGAACCCGTGGCCTTGGTGTTATCAGCACCGCACTCTCCCGAGTGAGCCACAGGCCGGCCCGTACTTGAAATATTTTATCCATTCACTCGTCAGTAGACACAGGTTGTTTCCATATCTTGGCGATTAGGAATAATGCTGTAATGAACATGGGAGTGCAGATATCTCTATGAGGTATTGATTTCATGTCCTTTGGGTATATATGCAACAAAGGGATTGCTAGGTCATCTTTCATCTTTTATTAATCAGCAAGAGAAGGAGAATTTTATAACACAGAATTGAAAAAAAAAAACTGAATTAAAGTAAACGTAAATAAGCCTGACTTTTTTAAAGCCTTTGTCGTATTATTCCTGGTAAGTGCATGATTTCACCAGATTTTTTGAAATAATGAAAATAGCTCTGGCTCTTTCATTGACCCGTTAATGTAAACCTGAGTGAACATCTAAAGTCTCTGGGCTGCAACAGCTTGGTTAGATGATCTCTAAATTTCCTTCCACCACAGAAATGTTCTAAATCTATAACTTCCTTATGTAGTCGATGAGTTGAAGCAAGCTGGAAGCTGGAGGTCCAACCAAAAGAGGCGCGCAGGGGCTGCCTGTGGTTCCCTGTCCAAAACAATCAACCTGCTTCCATTTTGATGCTGTCATTCAAAATTGGGTTCACTTTCTCCTGGGTTGACTTGACGTCTATCTTTGCAGAGCTTGTGAAACAAGTTTGCAAACCACACTAGCATATGCCAAGACTCCCAGCAGCTTGTGGAGGCTGTTGGTAATGATAGGGGATGCACAGCATTTTCAAGCTCTTAATCTCTTCAGCCCCATTTTTGTGCTCCGTGAGAATGATATCCTCATAATGAATCGTTTTTTGCCATCTTGAATATCTTAATTCCCTGGAATTTTTATAGCATTGA
>NW_007733213.1:49611-50825 GCF_000696425.1 Galeopterus variegatus
TGTCACCTGCACCGCGCTCAGCCAGTGAGTGCACCGGCCATCCCTATATAGGATCCGAACCAGTGGCAGGAGCGCCGCTGCTCTCCCAGCGCCGCACTCTCCCAAGTGAGCCACAGGGCCGGCCCCATAAGATAAAGTTTAATTGCATTTCTATGAAAACATTTTTCAGCAGATAAACCTTTTCAAATAATGTGCTTACAGAAGTTTTGTTCTCATTCTCACTTCTGGAGAAACACAGAAGAGAGATGGAGCAGAAAAGAGAGAATCAAAGAGACAAGCTGGGGGAGCTAAAGGCTGCTCACTGCTGCCAGGGAAGCAGACCCAACAAAGGAGTTAGAATATTTGGCTTCTGCTTTGTGAGGCTGAGGTCTGCTTCAGCTGAGTATCTTGGGCACCATTAGTTAGTAGAGATATTTTTTAAAGATGCTGAATGCAGACCAGAAATGATTCAGTAAGTCTACTCAAAAAATATTTATTACCTACCTACCATATGCCAAATACTGTGTGGGAATATAATGGCAAATAAGTCATGGTTTTTGTCTTCCAGGAGTTCCAAAGCCGAAGAAGTCACACAGGGAAATATATACCCTTAAATGAAAAGTGCCACAGGAGTACCAAGCAATACCGAGGAGAGAATGATTGCTTCTGTTGTGGATTACTGGGACCACCTCACAGAGGAAGTACCGCTGAGGCTGGGCCATGAAGTTTCGGCCTAATTACTAAGGGCATTCCAGGCATGGAGAGCCACATGGACGAAGCTGTGAACACTCATAGTCAGAGGTGGCTGGACTTGAAGAAGGGGAAGGTGAAATTTGGAGATGAGACTAGTACTGGGCCAGATTGAGAAGAATCTAATACTACTATAAGGCATCACTTTATTTAAAATATTTATTTCCCCCAGGATTCAGTGGGGTGTGGCTCTCAGGTGACTATCCAACCAATGAATGGCCAGATATTCAGTAATTATGAAAACCAGGCTTTTTATTTTAGGTTATTTTATAATAGATAACAGGCTACAAGCAATTTTTACTTGTCTTTTTAAAAATAATCTTAGAATTCCTATAAATCACCCATTTTTACTTATGCAGAGCATAAAAGCATTTTTAAAAATTGAACATGCTGGGGCTGGCCCATGGCTCACTCGGTAGAGTGCGGTGCTGATAACACCTCGGCCATGGGTTCGGATCCCATATAGGGATGGCTGGTTCACTCAC
>NW_007733213.1:51568-57614 GCF_000696425.1 Galeopterus variegatus
CTCACTGGGTGAGCGTGGTGCTGACAACACCAAGTCAAGGGTTAAGTTCCCCTTACCGGTCATCTTTAAAAAAAAAAAAAAAAATTGAACATGCTTTGAATCTGTCACAGGAATAGATTCTATTTGACAAACAGATTTGTCCAATAAACAAATGACAAATATTTTTATTTCAAGATTTTTATCATTGGGCTTATTAAGTATATGGGAAAAACAAGATTAATTGTGTTTACAATAAAATATATGGATAAATAAATAAAAGGTTAATGTTTTATGGATAACTATTCAATTTTGATAAAAGGGTATATATTGAGCTGTCTATAGGAAGTTCAATAAAGGGGACTATATTGTGGTATGTGGTATATGGGCTGTGTGCCTGTGTGTGTGTGTGTGTGTTTGTGTGTGTGGACAGAGATACAGTGAGAAGAGAGATTGGGGAAATAAAGTTTCTGGGACATTATTTTGTGAAAACAAATGTCAATTAAAGAGCTAAAGCAAGAAAGTTACCAAAGAGGGAGGATTTCACGAGTTATAAAAATGAAGAAAGGAAAGGAAATTTTAGCAGTTTAAGAAAGACAATGCAAGTAAATATTTATACATAAAGCATGTATAAGAGTGTGTATATAGTACGTGCAGTATACAAAATGTTTTGCTGAATTTGTGTACTTATGCAATAAATACTTATTAAGCACTTGCTATGTGCCAGGCACACACGTTTATTTCTTCTTTTCTTGGCATTTTAACTACATATCTGTGCATTTGACAGAAGGAAGTTTGCAGAACTTTCTTCCACTGTGTTATAATTGCATGGGGTATATTTTTTAAATATATCCAGTGGGAGCTGGGGTGTAAATATGGGTTTTTCCAGTGTAGCCAATAGCTGTCTATTTTGTGAGTGGGTAGTGCCATCTTTTTGTCTCAGTCCAGAGCACTGTCTCAGAGTTTAATTCTGAAAGATACCACCTTACTTATCTATTCATTTTTTAAATTTTCTATTGGACCTCAGTGTAGTGAATTGAGTTGATCACCCTCCTCAGTTCAAGGCTCTTCATGATTCTTGGTTTATTCTGGGACTCTTAAATTTTTTATTCTGTTTTTTCCCCCTTATTTCCTCTCTATCCTTCTCTCCTGCCCATAGGTCCCTGCTCCTGTGTTTTTAATGTATATCATTTTGATTCACTTTCCATACATATATTACATAGAGGAGGTCTAGGTTAAAGGACCTGAATGAACTGTGACCTCCGAGGAGGTCAGAACTGTGGGCTTACTGTCTTTTGTCCCTTTTTGCACTGGAGGATCAAAGGTTAGAGATAAAGTTGTTTAGAGGAGGATCAAAGGTTAGAGATAAAGTTGTTTAGAGGAAGATCAAACGTTAGAGATAAAGTGGTTTTAGACACCCTCAGCCCTATCTGTAGATTCCACCACCACCTAATAAGACAGCTGGGGTGGGGTTGGTCTGGGCAGGGGAAAGGGGGATGCACTTTCACTTTGAAGTTAAAGGTTCCCATTTGGTAGTTGGCAATATTCTTCTTTCTATATGTCTTCTAGATTTTTATCATTATGTCCCCTGTCGGAGGAGAGGAAATGAGCTTTTGTGGATGGTAGAGTTTGGATGTGTTGTCCCCCCAAAACTCATGTGGAAATCTGATCCCTAATGTGGCAGTGTTGGGAGCTGTTTGAGTCATGGGGTGGATCCCTCATGAATGGATTAATGCTCTCCCTGAGGGATGGGGGTAGTGAGTGAGTTCTCGCTCTATTAGTTCCCCTGAGAACTGGTTGTTTGAAAGACCTGGCACCTCCCCTCTCTCTCTCTCTCTTGCTTCCTCTCGCCATGTGATCTGCTTGTACCTGCTGGCTGCTGGCCGCTTTCTGCCATGAGTAGAAGCAGTCTGAGGACCACACCAGATGCACCTGCCCCAGAATCACAAGCCAAATAAACCTCTTTTCTATATAAATTACCCAGTTTGGGGTATTCTGTTATAGTAACACAAAAACTGTCACACAGTGGATTAATATTTAACAAGACTCCAAGCTTGGCAGAAGCCATGTGATCACCCCGTGATCTGTGTGACGTGAGCCTATGACCTCCTGGGCTTACCTGTGTATCTGACACACATGTGTACTGAGACCCTTTGCAGAGAAGTTCTAAAGAGCAGTCACAATATGCCTTCCCATGTGTGGTATCTTTCCACTGCACGTAACAGACAGCTGGAACACATACCGCAAAACAGAAGCCCCAGCAGAATGCAGGGGGAGGAAGTGCTGAGAGGAGCGTAGTCTTTCATTTCTGACTCAGTCAATTTTCTACCGAGTCACTTTTCGGTCTGAGTTTTCAGCTCTATCAACACTCCAGGTGGCACTAGTGACAGCCACTTTCACTCCTGGAGACTAAGCTGAGGGTATGGTTGCTGCAGCAGCTGCTGTCAGAGTGTGACTGGATGGGACACAGTCTCAGCTGTACTTGTGGTGACAAGGAGACTGCCATGGCCCCCACCCACTTCCCTATGCTGACTGCTGCCTACTCACTGAGCATGCTAACAAAAGATCCCACATCGTGGCCTCCTAGAGGAGGTGAGAGAGGCAGGAGAAGCCACAGGTGGAGAGGGTGAGGAAGGGAGTGAGGAAGGTTTGCATCAGACTCGTCACATGTGCTGCAGTATCCAGTGCTGGCTCTGGCACTGTACCCACAAGCGACACGTGCAGCCCATGCCTAGGGACTGGATAGGCATCCGTGAGGATACGTGCACAGACAACTTGGGCGAGATGGTGCTCCTTCGAACCTTCGCACAATTTCTTGTTGCTGTTCAGAGTAATGTGAGCCTGCGTAGGGGTCCAGCTCTACCCTGTGCGGTACCTCAGACTGGCCTGCAGAGGTTCCTCTACAATCATCAGAACTTAGTGACCATCTATATGCCCTGCTAGGTGTAAGTTCCTCTCTGGACCACAGGACTCATGTCAGATCACAGCAGACTCCCAGAACATTTCTTCATTTTATTCACTCAAGTTTCCATGAACTATGCAATTAAGAGTACATTTATCTTTAAATCATTTTTTGGATAAGTTCCTCTCTGGACCACAGGACTCATGTCAGATCACAGCAGACTCCCAGAACATTTCTTCATTTTACTCACTCAAGTTTCCATGAACTATGCAATTAAGAGTACATTTATCTTTAAATCATTTTTTGGAATTTTACATACTGGATTAGTCTGT
Organism: Galeopterus variegatus; assembly: GCF_000696425.1. Classification (NCBI taxonomy): domain Eukaryota; kingdom Metazoa; phylum Chordata; class Mammalia; order Dermoptera; family Cynocephalidae; genus Galeopterus; species Galeopterus variegatus. The sequence goes on from NW_007733213.1 coordinate 54,779, forward strand.
TCCTGTTACTTATAACAAAATACTTGGGACTGGGTAATTTATAAAGAAAACAAAATTTATTGCTTACAGTTTCTGAGGCTGGGCAGTCCAAAGTCCATCTGGTGGTGGCTACAGTGACCCAGGGGTCTCACATTGCAAGATAGTGGAAGCAGAGAGAGCAGAGAGAGAACAGAGCACAGCAGAGGAGCCAGAGACAGACTCTCCTCTTCTTTTAAAGCCCTCAGGACCATGCTCCGATCACCATTTTTAATCCATTCACTACTGCATGGCCCTACAATCCAATCACCTCTTCAAGGCTTCACCTTTCAATTATCATAAAAGGATTTCCCACGCTCTTAACAGTCATGGTGGGGGCTAAGTTTCTAATACATAAATCTTGGGGGACACAATACAAGCTTCAGTGAGTTTTGGGGGGACATAATCCAATCCACTACACATATCAAATCCAGTGCCACCTTTGCCCTTTTGAATACAATGGTTTAGGTTGTCTGCACATTTCCATCCTCTCCCACTTGCAGATACTTTTGCAATAAGTTAAACAATATTTTTTAATTCCTTGCCATTGATGGGTCATTTATTTTTCAATTACTCAGTGCCACCACTCAGTCATGGTGTTCTGATAGCGTGTGGGAGCCCACACATCTGGCTGCAAATGGCTTATGAGGAAGGCCTTGCTGAACTATGACTGATTGAGTAGGAGCAAAGGGACTAAAGCAGTGTGGTGACATCCTAGTATTTTGATAGTGATGCCGTGTCTTCCCCAATCCATACCTCGATTAACATTACCAGATCCCACCTCTTCTACTTACTAGCTGTGGGACCTTGGGCAAGTCACTTAACTTATCTAAGACTTAGTTTCCTTGCTTGTAAAATACAAATAATAATAATCAACCCACCTCAGAGAGTTGTTGGGAGGATTAAATGATATTATTCAAGTGACGTGCTTAGCACTGGGGCTGACACATTCATTTGCTCAATAAATGTTAGCTCCCACCATGATTCACTTACTGCTGTTTGACGCTTTATAGCAGATAACACACTGTCAGAGAAGTTGCCATTACCTGCAATTTTGTGAATGTGCTGCACAGAGAGATGTTATGATCAACTGGACAACAAGGAAAATCAACCAGTCAGAACTCAGCAAGGCCTTCCTTATAAGCCATTTGCAGCCAAATGAGTGGGCTTACACATGCTATCAGAACACCATGACTGAATACTGGCCCTGAGTAACTGAAAAACAAACGACCCATCAATGGCAAGGAATTACAAAATATTATTTAACTTATTGCAAAAATATCTGCAAGTGGGAGAGGATGAACATGTACAGACAACTCAAACCATTGTATTCAAATGGGCAAAGGTGGTACCTGGAGGAAAGCAGCTATCTTCAAGAGAAGTTTCTGCTGAGGAGCTCTTGCTCTCTACAGCCTACTACTGGGAGAGACCAGAGGGCTCCCAGCACCACTCTGACAGGCACCTGGGGATGCTTCTATTGCTGTCCCGTGCAAGCACGTGTCTTCTTTGAAGCTTGGAAACCTTCTCCAGGAGATTGCCTTCCTCTTGCTTGAATAACAACAGTAAGCATGTTTCTGCTGCCTGTCCAAAGAGAAATGTCAGCTTTAAGGGTAAAGGAGAGAAAAATAGGATCAAGTGTTAACAGGCCCTGCAGCTTCTTCGGTGGGTAGGCCAATGGGATTTGGGGCTGTCCCTGGGGTATCCTGCTATCACACATCCTGGCTCCTATATCACTTTATTATATCACAAAGTTTGAAGAGGGGAGTAACAGGCAGTTGGGAGTAGAGGAAATAAAAATATCTTATATTTGCATGGCATTTTCCAGTTTATAAAGATTTCATAAGCATGTCCTCATTTGAACCTCCCAGCAACCCTGGGACTGGGGGAAGCATGGTCATTCCCACTTAGATGAAGAAACTGAACTCAGATGGAAAAACCTGCTCCATGGAAGGTCTGGGTTCACAATCTGGTTGTACTACAAATTTTGGGTAATCATTTAAGTTCCTTAGCATAAGTCTACTCCTCTATAAAACATGCAAGTTGGATTAGCAGACCTTAACTGATCTTTTCAGCTTTAATATTCTCCAGCTTACCTAAGTAAGTATACAGGTGCTTCTCAGCTTATAAATCATGCACATTGAGCATCCATTCCACATGAACGACCATTCCAGCCAAAGACTCACATATCTGAAAGAAGTGTTTGAACTCCCCTCTCCTCCTTGCTGCTAGAGACGCTTAGGCACCCACTCCTAACACTAGAAACCTAAGGGACTGATGGCATAAGGAACTCAGAATTTCTGCCACTATAGTGGCCCTGTGCAGGGGAGAGAAATTTCAAGCTTGGCGGGGGCTGTACTTGAAGGAGACAGTGTTCCATATCAGAATGCAGACTTTTTCGGTCAGAATCAATTATAAAGGCTGCTTGAGTTCTGCAGCGTTACAGCACTATAGTTAGTTTCATTATGAGTTTAATAGGCTCCTGTGGGATAGCCTGAAGCCTCATTCTTCTGTTCATAGGTTTCTCTGTAGCAAACATTTTAGGTTTCAACAAATGTGGTTCAGGAATATGACGTGTCTGTAGACTGCAGACCATCCTGACTTGTACTTAACCATCCTTCTTAACCTTTGCATCACCCACAGCTTCTGGTCCAGAGCCTGGCATATAGGCTTGCTCAATTAATTACCTCAAATGGCTGCTTTTTTCTCCTGAATAGCCATTTGCCTCCACTGCTAAGTATCTGTGTTCACACACTAAGCAGCGTGTCAGTCTCAGATGATAGATCCAAAGTAGGACTAAAGGGACTAAAGCAGTATGGTGGAT
>NW_007733213.1:58240-59380 GCF_000696425.1 Galeopterus variegatus
CCTTTGCATCACCCACAGCTTCTGGTCCAGAGCCTGGCATATAGGCTTGCTCAATTAATTACCTCAAATGGCTGCTTTTTTCTCCTGAATAGCCATTTGCCTCCACTGCTAAGTATCTGTGTTCACACACTAAGCAGCGTGTCAGTCTCAGATGATAGATCCAAAGTAGGACTAAAGGGACTAAAGCAGTATGGTGGATGACGTCCTAGTGTTTTGATATTGACGCCATGCCTTTCCCCAGATCGCCAGCCTGGCTCCACTGATAGACACAACACTGCGCTGGGAGGGGTGAGGGAGATTCTTGGCCTATTCAGGGTGGCATTTCTTATCTAGTGCTGACCTCGTAGAACAAGAAGTAGGAATTGTGTGGGTCTTGAAAGATCAGTGTGTCCTGGGCTCAGGATGGCTGCTCTTAGTTTTTGAATATCTATAGTACTGTTCCAAAAAAGTTTTTAAAACTCTGCTAGCCAATACAGGAAATTCATCAAGTATTTAACTCTGTTTTTGCTTCCTAAGAGCATACAACATAATAGGAGAAACAGACATTTATAAATAACCCTGGTACTAGGCAGACAGATAAGTGCTAGAGTAGATACATGATATACAAATGTAGTGCCTTGAGAGACTATTCCAAACTAGAGGACTTTAAAAGGGTTTTCAAAGGATGTAAGATTAGAAGCAGCCTTAAAAAAATAATAGATCTTCAACCGAAAGCTCTGAGAGAAGGTGAGGGAGGCTGAAGAGAGGAAGGAGAGTAGGGAGAGGGTGCAGCATGAGTCAGCCAGAGACTGCAGAAGGTAGTTGTAGTGAAGGACAAAGCTGGAAAGGGAGGCTACTGTGTCATGCGGAGGACTTGGGAAGACAAGTTTAGGAGTCTGGACTCTGTTCAATGAGGATCCACTGAAGGAACTGAGAGAGAGAGCCTGACAGGCCGGGTTTGTGCTTCAGGAAGATGCTACAGCACCAGGGTGCAGGTGGAACTCATACGGGTGATGGAAGGTAGATGCCAGGAGAAGAGCTGAGCAAAGTCTAGGGGCAATGTTTGGGGCATCTAAACTTAGACAGGAGCAGTGATAACAGAGGGAGGGGAGGATTCAAGAGACACCACAAAGAGTTCATTAAAGGTTTTTTTTTTTTTTT
>NW_007733213.1:60475-63588 GCF_000696425.1 Galeopterus variegatus
CGGCCATCCCTATGTGGGATCCGAACCCTGGGCCTTGGTGTTATCAGCACCACACTCTCCCGAGTGAGCCACAGACCGGCCCACATTAAAGGTTTTTATAGCCCACACGTATGCCTCTTCAGAGATGATTTTATGTGAGCACAGACATTGTTCTTTTGGGGGCTCTTTCAGGAGATATTCCCTTGCTCAGAAAGTTACGGTGGTTCCCTATTGCCTATTGGATCAAGCCCAGTGTTCCCATACCAACCTTCAAGAATCCATTACCTGGATCCTTCATGGCTTCCTCTCTCCACTGTCATCCCTAAATGTTAACATTGTAAACACTGAGTTCTGTTTAGCCAAGCCAAACTGCTCCTGGACTCTTGCCCGCCTGGGTTCTGGCCCTGGAAGGCCTCTCTCCTGTCAGCTGAGGCCACCTGACACCCCCTTCTCCACCCATACACATACATACAGGCTTGAATGCTCAGTTTGGCCCAGTTCGCTTGGTGTAATACTGACACAAGATAGGAAAACCTGCCCCAGGTACAATCTAGTTCCAGGTGCTGGCTCTGTTCAGTGTGTCTCATCCTGCTGGGGCTCTCTGAGCCTTATACTGCTCTTCCCTGAGCTATGACAGAAGGGATTCTTATAGCTTACCTGGGCCCACAGGAAGGAGAGACAGAGATGGAATAAGTGGTGAGGCCCACCCACACACCTCTCCCTGCCTCAATTCAATCAGGGCCACTGAGTTTGGCCAGTTCTATATGAGTTTACAGGAGATTGCATTTGAAGAGTTCCACTGCTACAAAAGTGCTTTAAATGCACTGACCAACTTCTTTTTGATGCAAAAATGGAGAACAGGGTAGGGAAGACTTGTTCTTTCTATCTGCTTCCTGATCAGGCGCCTGCAGGGGTACAGGGGCAGGGCCTTAAGCATCAGGGAATAGGAACCTTGTCCCAGGACCTTGGAATTTCCACTCAGTCTGTTTCTGGGTACAACAGTTGTTCGGTGCAACTTATTTTAAGAAACTCTATAATCCTCGAGTCAGAAGGTGGTGGCTTTGTGAAACTATATTGGGTAGGAGGTGGAGAAGTAATCCAGCAGAGCCAGATGGGGGTGTGGTATGCAGTGGTATGAGGGGTGGGGGAGGGGATGGAAGGCTTGACCAGTCTTCCTTCAGGGAACTTGGGACAGGAAAGCAACCTTCATGGCTGCCACCAGGCAACCAGTGTCTCCTTGCAAAGGTGCTATGAGGTACTCTCTGTTTTCAGAGGTCAATCTCTACTTCCCTAAAGTGCCTGCTCCTGATAAACAACGTGTGCTTCAGGATTTATTTTTAGCCAATTTTAGCTGCCATCCAATCCTGCTCCACCCTTGGCAAAGATCTAAAGAATCTATAGATTAAAATGGGACCAAGAATTGCTCCAGAGTTTACCTTATCAGATGGAAACACCTAGAACTGCCATATTATGTCTCTACAGGGATAGCTTACCTTCCCCTTGCTTGGCAAAAAGGAAGTATGGCTACTTGTACAGAGGGGTGGTAGCAGCTTACAGCACTCCCTCTTCTTACTGATTGCCAATGGTAGAGTTGCCCCAAATTTTTTTTTTTTGGTAGCTGGCCGTAGGGATCAAACCCTGAGCCTTGGTGTTATCAGCACCACGCTTGCCCCAATCTAATTGTACTTAGTAGGCAAGTCCTGCTTTACCTCATTTCCCCCAATTGTGTGTCCTCTGCTCCTTCTAGTCCTAGACACACACCATGTTCATTCAATGAGAGTTGGGCATTGGCCAATTAGATGGTTTCCAAAGTGCCAACCTATAAGGATTGTTAAAACAGTATTGGGCTCTAAAACATTACTAGATGTAATGAAATGGAGGAGGATATCTTTACTGGAACATCTGCCAAGAGAGAACTATATTTGTTTCATTCATTCACTAAATAAATGTCTATTTGTACCTATTTCATTCATTCATTTGACAGATATTTATTTAGCTCATTAAGTTATTATGTGCCAGGCACTGGGATACAGTCATAAGCAAGACAGAGAGTCTTTGCCATGATGGAATTTACATTCTGACAGGGAGACAGACAATATACAAGGAGCTCAGATCAAGTTCTTCACAAGTAGACATGGAGATGATTTAGGCTTAGTGATTTGTTCATGAAGTAGAAATTAACGGTGATAGGGGAAGTAAAGAAATATGGGGCCTTGTGGGATTGGAAAAGTCGAATACTCTGGGCCTCAAACAATGGTAGTTAAGATGTAAAATACATCTGTGCAGCAAAGGTCTACTGAGATTTCACAGTTATATAGGTGAACTCAAGCTATGAAAAAGATCAACTTCAAGTTACTACCTCCACACTCAAATCCGTGGCTTAAGATGGCCTCAGGGTAGCCCCCAATGAGTTGAGAGAGGCATGGGGATGAGGAAACAAAGAAAGAAGACAGTGTTGAGACTTATGTCTAAGAAAGACTTTGGGGCTACTGGCACATGGAATTGACTGGAAGCAAATAGATCAGAAGCCTACTGTTTTTAAGAGAATTGTGTTGGCAGAGAAATCATGACCCGGACTAAACAAACAAAATACACCCTGTAATATAAAACAGCTCTCAGACCCCTAAGTTTTCATTAGCTGGAAGCAGGCTGTGAATGCTGTGTAGTCCCAAGGATGATGGACACAACAATGCTCACCTCAGATGAGGCCATGGAGGAAAATGGACATGAAAGAATCTTCCAAAGGTGCAGCCAGGTTCCAGAGAGAACGATGGACAAGGAAATCCCTCGAGATCAGAATTAAGGTCTAATCAATGAACTTCCCCTCACACCAAAGCAGATGGTCTTTACTGTCTATCCAGCATAATTTCAACATTGCTATGAACGAGTGACTGCTCTGTAGCTCCCATTCTTCCCTTTCTAAGGGAATTTTATTGTGGCTGTCCTGTTCCTGTGTTTCTCTCTCCACCTTGTATTTTGGATGGTGCTTAGTAGAGGGCAGATACTTGTCTTTGTGTCCATAAGTCTCTGGAATACACAAGATACATTCACACTTGCTTGGAAGAACTCCACATCTACCTGAGATCCTGGATTTGGAGCTGGATATGGTGACTGGGTGGGATTTTTATTTTCTC
>NW_007733213.1:63811-66714 GCF_000696425.1 Galeopterus variegatus
TAGCTCCCATTCTTCCCTTTCTAAGGGAATTTTATTGTGGCTGTCCTGTTCCTGTGTTTCTCTCTCCACCTTGTATTTTGGATGGTGCTTAGTAGAGGGCAGATACTTGTCTTTGTGTCCATAAGTCTCTGGAATACACAAGATACATTCACACTTGCTTGGAAGAACTCCACATCTACCTGAGATCCTGGATTTGGAGCTGGATATGGTGACTGGGTGGGATTTTTATTTTCTCTCCGTGTGTTATTGTATTCTCAGTGCATAAGTGTGGGAAGAAAGGCGTGCTCTAATATTTGGTGACAAATCTACCTATCTGACACACTGGCAACATTAGACCTAGATGGCTAGCTAGTCCACCAAATATTCATATACTGTGGAATTGATGATGGGATAGACTACGTTTCCCAGCATCCCTTGCATCCACATAACTAGCTACCACAGTTGGAATATGAGTAGAAGTGATGTGTGCTACTTCCACGAGAGGTTTTCTATGAAGCTGGTGGGAATTATCCACATTCTCTTCTCCTGTCTGCCATGAATGTTAAGAATTATATTTCTAAGGAATGATGGAACCACAAGATGGCCCATAAACACTACATGAAGGAATGTTGCCAGCTGCCAATCAAAAACATGCACATTGGACAATTGCATGAACAAGAAATCCACTTCTATTGTGTTAAACCACTGAAATTTTTTGTCATTGTTGTTATGAAAATTAGCATTACCTTAGTGGTAGCAAGAAGTACATCTAAGATTCTATGACAGGCATTCATTTAGCCCATATGTGATGCTCCTGACAGAAGCATAGTGGTCAGAGAAGGAAAATCAAGATAAACATCTGGTCATGGTTACCATAAAAGGCATCAGGGACAGAGTGGTAATCAGCAAATGTGACTCACAGGAATCGTTGGAACTGTTAAGCCAATTATGGGGCCCTAGGAACAATATAGACGGGCAGCTCAATAAATTCTTTCTTGACCTGTATAACCAAATTCTAGGTCTGGCACATATAAGCCTGATTTGAATCATCATGGTAGAGAATCCAGACCAGAATCAATTCAAAGACCCAGAGCTCCTTGAGTGAAAGAAAGGCTAAAAACCCTGGAGAAAGAACTCTGAGATACTACCAGATATATGTACTATAAATCTTTCTATCCTTCCCCATGGGGGCCTTCCTAGTACCATTTCTCAGGTAACTGTGCAATGGGGGAGGGGAAGTACACAGACCCTTTAGAAATTTTTGAACACTTGTTCTGAGCTAAACCTTGAGGACCCAGGATACCTCACTAACAGACCGATCAGGGTGGAGGCTTTGGGGGAGGGGTGTCATGTCACAGAGACCTTTATTTTTCTCTCAAAGGTATCAGAGTAGGTAGGACCACAAACACATCCTGTGGCTTTTCCCCCTAAGTTCCTGAGTGTGTGCTGGGAATAAAGATACAAAAAATGAATAGAACCTTCCAGTTTCTCCCTGACTGTAGAGTGAGGGCTATCTCTAGCCCTCAGCACGGTAGGAGGAAGGCGGAATCCTTGGAGCTATCCTACCAAAATGGTGAGCCAAAACAATGCCATATCGATGGTGGGCTCACAAAGATTAGAGCCACCATCAAAGCCTTGAAAGGGGCAAAGAGGGTCATCCTCACTGTACCCCCATTCCCTTTATGTAGAAGACAGATGGGTCTTGGAGCATGGTAGTGAATTGAGTCAAAAAACCAAATCAGGTGGAAGCTACATTTAAAGCTTCTATTCCAAACATGGTCTTTTTAACAGAGTAAATCAACACATACCCTGGCATCTACTATGCCACTGTTCATCTGGAAAATAATTTAATTTCTACAACAATAAGGAATGAGCACCATAATCAAGTAGCTTTCACCTTAAAAAACACACACACACACACAAAAAAGAAAACAGCTTTCTTCATCTTGCTACAGAATTACATCAGTTCTCTAGAGCCATACCATATTTTAGTCCAAAAGGCATGCATTTCTCAATATTGTGGTAAACAGAGTAGGATCTTTGGGCCCTCTTGGGAGATAAAGTTAGGAGGTAAATGAGTGGGGTTCCACATGATCGTCACATTCCAACATTTCTGTCTCCCTGAATCTTTGGATTCCTCCCTCTACATTATACCAAAGAATTTCTATTGTTGCTGATGAGAAATCTGGAGCAGTTCTTTTGTAGTTCATGTGTTTCTTTCATAACTTTTAGAAATTTTCACTATTTTTTATGTTTTTTCAGTTTATCTCTAATGTGGAGTTTGGAAATTTATCATATTTAACACTAAGTGCACTTTATAGAGCTGAATACTCATTTCTTTCTTCAGTTCTATAAATATTTCCACCATTTTATCTTCAATTATCATGTCTTCCCCATTTGCCTTATTCTTTCCTGAAACTCTTTTTAGACTGTATTGGGGTACCTCCCTGTCTTTTAATTTCCCTTTCGGATTTTCTATACTTTAATTCATTATACTGAAATTCTAAGAGATTTCATCAGTTCTATTTCCCAATTCACTAATCCTCTCTTCAGCTCTGTCCAATTTATAATTTTGACNTCAGTTCTATTTCCCAATTCACTAATCCTCTCTTCAGCTCTGTCCAATTTATAATTTTGACCTTTTTTTATTTTAACACTATATTTTTCATTTTTAAGATATTCTGGTGTTTTTTCATATCTACATGTTTTTCCTTTGTTAATTTTGTGGAGTTTTGTGGATGCTACTCCATCCTTTATTCCTTTAAAGATTTTAAACATACATATTTTAAAGTCTTTTTTCAGATTATTCTTGTATTAGTCAGGGTTCTCCAAAGAGACAGAATCAATAGGATATATTATAATTATATGAGAGGGATTTATTAGGGGAATTAGCTCACATGGCTATGAAGAAAAGTCCCATGATA
>NW_007733213.1:67714-70057 GCF_000696425.1 Galeopterus variegatus
AGCTGATGGTGTCCTTGGTGTAAGTTCTGGAACCCAAAAGCTGAAGAGTCTCAAACTCTGACGTCCACGGACAGGAGAGAAGAGTGTATCCCAGCCCCAGCGGATCGAGAGAGAGCTTCACCTCTTTCCTCTGTCTTTTGTTCTCTCAGGACCCCCAGTGGATTGGATGGTTCCCACCCACACCAAGGGTGGGTCTTTCCCACCTAGTCCACTCAGACTCTCATACTAATCTCTGCTGGAAACACCCTCATGGACACACCTGAAAAGATAGCTTTACCAGGTTTCTCAGCATTCCTTCAACTAACCAAGTTGACATCTAGAATTAACCTTCACAAGTCCACCCCTTGTCAACTTGGTGTCCATACTATCTCCTTAAATCACACTTAATTTCCAAATGGTACAATAACATAACAGTTTCGCCTAACATGATACATTATCCTGCCTACAACTGGAAACGCATTAATCCCTTTCCAAGAAGAAAAAGGTAAAGTCCTTAAATGATATTTACCCTTCTCCCAATATCCCATAACTTAAAATTGTAAATACTATGAAGTAAGGTTAACAACATTGAAATGCTGGTATAAAGTCAGTAAGTCTCATGGTGCATGATAGAGAACAAGAGGAACAAAAACAAAGATAATTGCTTAATATGTGTACAGTATAGAGGGAGCAGCTTCCCGAGGGCAGCTGCGCCCCAGGTCTATCCTCTGGGACAACTCAGTCCTTCTAGGCCTTAGGGCCTATGATGGGTGGGGACCCTTCCAGACTTCTCAAATGCCTTTAGGACATTTTTTCTATTGTCCTGGTTCTTAGCATCTGGCTGCCTCACCGCCAAGATAATGTCTTCAGCAACCAGTTTATCTGCTTCACCCTTGCATTGTTCTCCAGCTCTCTGCTTCTTTACCGCATGGCCAGGCTACAAATTTTCCAAATCTTTACACTCTACTTCCATTTTAAATTCTGGCTTTACATCATGCCTTTGCCACCATAGCTCAGAGTAGGCTGTTAGAAGTAGCCATGCAGCATCCTGAATGCTTTGCTGCTTAGAAATTTCTTTGGTCAAATGCTCCGGTTCACAACTCTTAAGTTCCAACTTTCACAAAGTCCAAGGGCATGGACATAAGGCAGCCAGGTTCCTTGCTATGGTGTAGCAAGAGTTATCTTTTGTTCAATTCCCCATAAGTTCCTCTGAGACCTCACCATCCACATGGCCTTTACTGTCCACGTTTCTATCAGCATTCTGCTCACCACCACGTAAGTCTCTAACACATTCCAAACTTTCCCTTGTCTTTCTGTCTTCTTCTAAGTCCTCCAAACTCCTCCNGTTCTATAAATATTTCCACCATTTTATCTTCAATTATCATGTCTTCCCCATTTGCCTTATTCTTTCCTGAAACTCTTTTTAGACTGTATTGGGGTACCTCCCTGTCTTTTAATTTCCCTTTCGGATTTTCTATACTTTAATTCATTATACTGAAATTCTAAGAGATTTCATCAGTTCTATTTCCCAATTCACTAATCCTCTCTTCAGCTCTGTCCAATTTATAATTTTGACTTTTTATTTTAACACTATATTTTTCATTTTTAAGATATTCTGGTGTTTTTTCATATCTATGTGTTTTTCCTTTGTTAATTTTGTGGGGTTTTGTGGATGCTACTCCATCCTTTATTCCTTTAAAGATTTTAAACATACACTTTTTTTTTTTTTAAAGATGACCGGTAAGGGGATCTTAACCCTTGACTTGGTGTTGTCAGCACCACGCTCAGCCAGTGAGCGAACCAGCCATCCCTATATGGGATCTGAACCCGGGGCCTTGGTGTTATCAGCACCACACTCTCCCAAGTGAGCCACAGGCCGGCTCTAAACGTACATATTTTAAAGTCTTTTTTCAGATTACTCTTGTATTAGTCAGGGTTCTCCAAAGAGACAGAATCAATAGGATATATTATAATTATATGAGAGGGATTTATTAGGGGAATTAGCTCACATGGCTATGAAGAAAAGTCCCATGATAGGCCGTCTATAAACTGGATGCCAGTAGCATGGCTCAGTCCAAGTCCAAAGGCCTCAGAACCAGGGAAGCTGATGGTGTCCTTGGTGTAAGTTCTGGAACCCAAAAGCTGAAGAGTCTCAAGCTCTGACGTCCACGGACAGGTCCCAGCCCCAGCGGATCGAGAGAGAGCTTCACCTCTTCCCTGTGTCTTTTGTTCTCTCAGGACCCCCAGTGGATTGGATGGTTCCCACCCACACCAAGGGTGGGTCTTTCCCACCCAGTCCACTCAGACTCTCATACTAATCTCTGCTGGAAACACCCTCATGGACACACCTAAAAAGATAGCTTT
>NW_007733213.1:71002-74577 GCF_000696425.1 Galeopterus variegatus
CCTGTTAAGAGATACTTTCTGTTTTAGTCCACTTTGTGTTGCTATAACAGAAATACCTGAGACTGGGTAATTTATAAGGAAAAGAGGTTTATTTGGCTTACGATTTTGGGACAGCTGTATCTGGCACAGGTGTCAGGCTGTTTCTACTCATGGCAGAAAGTGGCAGGCAGCCAGTGGGTACGAGCAGATCACATGGTGAGCGGAAGCAAGAGAGAGAAAGAAGGTGCCCGGGTCTTTTTTTTTTTTTTTTTTTTTTTTGCAATGAGCTCTCACGGGAACTAATAGAGCGAGAACTCACTCATTAATCCCCCCTCCCCCAGGGAGAGCATTAATCCATTCATGAGGGATCCGCCCCCATGACTCAATCAGTTTCCAACACTGCCACATTGGGGATCAAATTTCCACATGAGTTTTGGAGGGGACAACACATCCAAACTCCATCAACTCTGTTGTTTCATTTTCTCAGGTGTGATTCTTCCAGTTTGTTGGATATGGTGACTCGTGGTGCTGGCTTTCCTCAAATGCTTTTTTAAGAATTGTGAGCTTGTCTTCCATGACGCTTTTTAACAGTTTCATTAAGATATAATTCATGTACCATACAATCCACTCATTGAAAGTGTGTAACTCAGTGGCTTTTGGAATATTTATGTACTTGTGAATCTATAACCACAATTGATTTTTCATTACCCCTTCCATGACATTTTGTTCAATATGCACCCCTGAACTATGATGACTTCCCTGTACAGCCATTTTGTGGTTTCAATGCACAACACCAAAGTAGGTCTTTTGTTTGAGGCTTGGCCCAAGACTCAGGTTCTCAGAAAATAGAATAATACTGAGCTCGGAATTCATCACAGAGGTTTATTCCTGAGTATTATGCAAGTGTCTTTTCTTCCTTAGCCACTGGTAGGCACTTATTCTGTGCACAGTTCCAGGAGGGAAGACAGAACTATCCCAACTTCCTTTTTTAGGTATCAGCTTACTCAGGGATTCTCTTTCAGCCCTTTGCCAATAATGGGGCTCCCAACTAGAATAGTGGCCTCTATCCTTGCTTGAGTGTTGAAACTGTGGCAGTGATGTTTATATGTTTCCTTCTTCCATGGATCATGAGGCTCCAGTCCTTGCCTGCGACTGTGAGTTCTCTCCATATTTTTCTTTTCTTCTATTTTTAGGGTGACAACTTTATTTCTGGCTCATGAAGACTTCTCTTTTTAGTGTTTTATGTATGGATGGATTTTTAAATGTTCTATTTATCATATCTGATGTGGAATGCAAGTGTGAGACTCAGCCTGCACTCAATCTACCCTCTTTCCATAAAATTGATAAAAGCCTTTTCAAACAACTTTCCAGCAGTCCCCTAAGGTGCTCATCTTGTCCTTGACTACCCAGGATGCTACCACTGGGGTACTCCATGCTTTGGGCCATCATCCCTACAGGACAAGCTCTCTGGAAGCAGAAATTGTTTGTGGTAGAGAACTGAAGAACCAGTCTTGTTTCCCCAATATCTTTGCAGGTCAGAACTATTCCTTTAACTCCGCTCCTGTAGCATGAGAAAGTGTGTACAGGGCAAATGAGGGGATCCATAGCAGGCTGCTGTCTACCTTCATCTACAAATACCTCCTTTTCTGGAAGGAGCTGAGAGAATCTCATTAAAGCTGCACCTGTAGTGGGACAGAGCACCAGACTAAGGAAAAGACCTGGGATTGTTACCGGTTCTATTACTAACTAGCTCTGAGGCCTCGGGAAAAACACTTTGTCCTCTCAGCTTTGAAATGGGAATAATGATAACAGCAGTTTATTACAGCAAAGTTCTGTCCTTTTCTGTCTTTATTTATGCAGCAAGCATTTCAGAGACAGCCTGGCCTGTGGAGCAATCTTGGTTCCAGTCCCAACTCTGCCACTGACTCTTAACTCACTGGGCGACTTTGGGCAACTCACGCAAGAAGGAAATTCTAACAACAAAGATTCCAACTAAAAGAAAACTAACGTTTCTAACAGAGCTATCTGAAGACAGGCTGGGCTGTACTTGGAAATGGCATAAGAATAGCTAACATTTATTAAGCAATCATTTGATACGAGGTATTATGCTAAATGCTTTACATGCATCACTTCATTTAATCTTCACAGCAATCCTATGAGTCAGATACTCTTATTACATTTTATAGATGAGGAAGCAAGAACTCAAAGAGGTTATGTACATTACAAAGCTGGGCTCTGACCCCAGATCTGTGAAACCAGGCCAACTAAACTTAGCCACTCTGCTGCTTTGCCAATGAAATGCTCAGAAGAAGCTGAAGACCACTGGCAGGCACTGGAGAGATGATCACAGCAGCAATTAGGGGGTTAGGCTGGATGCAGCTCAGCCCTGGAGTTCTAGGGCTCGTGCTTCTCCAGGGCTCAGTTCCACTTGAAAATAAGAATTCAATTTGATTTTTAGGGGCCCTTCCCAGTTCTAAAATCCTATGACTCAGGTGCTAGGGACAGAGGGCGACAGAAAAGAAATGTCATATGTACTCTCTGACGTCCCAGGGCTTAGTTGGGGTGGAAAGAGAAAGTCAGTGCGGTGGATGGAAAGTTTTAGAAGGAATGAGCATGGGGGCTTGGAATGGCAGGTCTAAGTAGGTGCCATGGAAAGGAAGCAGAAGAGTGTGTGTTTGAAAAGCCAGAGGTGTTTCCCTTTGAAAGTTTAGCTGCCACACAGAGCAGCTCTATCCATGCCTTGACAGCTCCTAGTTCCAGCTGTCAGAGGGCACCTTTCACTCTTTCTCACCAGCTGAAGTACCCTGGCTGTCCTGAACTCAACACCTCCGCACCCCCAGCTCTCCTGCCTGAGCTCCCACACAGAAGGCAGAGAGAAAGACCAGCACCACTTCAGCTGCCTCCCACCAACAGAAAACGCTTTGGGTTAAAGGCTGCTATAAATGTTAAGATATGGGTCCCAACGTGTGTGTGTAGTAATTTTTTATTTTCCTGAAATCTTGACACTGTTTCAGGAGTGGGGGGAAAGAGAGACAAGTCAGTGACAGCGAAGTCCTTGACTGACTGAGAAGGAAAGAATCATTTCTTTCTACACTTTAACTTCCCTTCCCACTGAAAATTTGAACGAAACTGGGGGGCTGTCATGGTTTGTCAGTTGTGGTGGAGGGATGAAAGAGTGGATGACCTGGAAAGGGTGGCATAGGGCCATGACAGCAGCATCAAGCTTGGATATTGCCAAAACCGGACCTCCAGATCCACTGCTTGGGGGAGGGGAGCTCTTTGAATAAACCATTGTATAATCACAAAGTACCTGTTGAAGAGTGGTCCCACTTTCACCCTCAGTAGAAGTTTCCACCAGCGCTATTTCACCATGCACAAGCAGTACAACAAGAGGAAGAAAATGCTCTTTTGGAAACTAGTTTGTAGGTAAACCGAGGTAGCAGAAGATGATGTGAAATCCAGAGAAATAAGAGAGAATAATTTCAGTTCAACTTGACAGATGTTTTCTGGCATCTTCTGCTTGCCCAACATTGTCTTTTTTTTTTTTCCTTTTTGTCTTTTTTACTGACCGGTAACAGGATCGCAACACTCGGTGT
>NW_007733213.1:75411-92124 GCF_000696425.1 Galeopterus variegatus
CATGGGATCCGAACCCTCGGCGGGAGTGCTGCCGCACTCCCAAGCGGCGCACTCTCCAGTGTGCCACGGGGCCGGCCCGCCCAACATTGTCTTTAATTCTGTGAGGCACGGGATCTAGAAGGAAAGATCTATCCAGGTAGACAAGACTCATGCAAGAAGCTATGGTAATCCCTATAAATCCCTATAAATGCTGGATGGAATACTATCAAATGTCAGAGTTTTTTACCTACACACATATACAAGGGGTCTTCAAAAAGCTCATGGAAAGATTCATTTCATCTTTTCATTCTATTTTTCCACAAACTTTCTGAAGTACCTTCATACATGTAGAAGTAAGGTATTGCTACTGACCTTGATGCTCCGGGCTTGGTCTGAAGGCTGTACTATCACACAAGGAGGAGGCCTGGATTTCAAACAGGAACCATTGGCTCAGCTGGGTTCCCCAGGAAGAAGATCCGGACACAGAGGCTGATGTGCTAACACATTATTAGGACACAGAGTTCTAGGGGCAAGAGTGGGGAATAGGGTGAGAGGCAGAGCCGAGAGGAAGATGTGTCACCAAGCTGGGCACTGCTAAGTGGAACTGGTTGCCCAATCAAAAGGACAGCACCCTCAAGAAACCCTATCAACCAGGTCGCAAAACCATCAGGGTAGTGGGGCTGGGGGTGGAGAAAGGGCTTCTGCCCTCACTCGTCAGAGGTCTGTCCTCTGTTGCATTGATTACCCACACTTCCAGGCTGCTCGTGTGTTGGTGCAACTCCCGAGCAGGGTTCTACCACGCTGTCAAGGGGAAACTGAGGTGGCCGAGATGGAGGGGGTGTCAGATGCAGTTCAGTTGCACCTGTGTGGAAGTGATCTACACAATTTCCAGGCAGCTGGAACAAGAGGCAGACTAAGGCTGAGAGGATCTGAGGTAAGGCATAAAAGGAGTCCAATATAACCATCATCCCTCTACTGCATAATAATCATTGTCTTACACAGCTTTTATCTCTGAGTCCCCAGGTCCTGGGCTGTGTGAGGCACAGAACAGGCCTGCATCTTATTTTTGTTAAATAAATGAATGGGATAAATTTTGTTAAATAAGTGAATGAATGGTCACAGAGATCTTAAACCTCTTAGTCATCCTCTGACTTCCTTCTACCACCATCACCCACTCCATGCCTAAGCAGTCAACAAGTCCCGATAGGGGCCGGCCCGGTGGCGCACTGCTACAGTGCGGCGCTTGGGAGCGCGGCGGCGCTCCCGCCGAGGGTTCGGATCCCACATACAGACCGGCCACTCACTGGCTGAGCGAGGTGCGGGTGCAACACCGAGGGTTGCGATCCCGTTGCCGGTCACGAAAAAAGACAAAACGGAAAAAAAAAACCAAGTCCCGATAGCTGAGGCTTTGCCCACGTCCCTAGATCACGGCTGACCACTCTCCCAGCCTCCCGTTCCTCCCTCCTCAGCCCATCTCACCTGCCGCCACCTTTAGTCAGCCTGAAGTGGAGTGCTGATCATCCCTCTCTCGATGCCCAAAGAAACTCAGTAGCTCCTTACCGCTTACAGAGTGACGGTCAGTTGCCGTAGTCCTCCAGAAGTGCACATCCCACTTCTTGCCCTCACCTCCCAGCTCCCGGAACATGCCATGTGGTTCTGTCACTGGTGTTTACTTGTTTTGATCTGAACTATCTCTCCCACTCAAAAGTCTCCTCCTCTCAACATAGTAGAATGTTACTCTTCTTTCAAGGCCACTGCAAGTGCCACCCATTCTGTGCAGCTCTCCCTGAGCTCTTCCCTCCCCTAGGTTCTCCCCTTGCTCTGAGACCCTGCGGTGCCGTTTTTCTCTCTCTCACCACACCGAACACTTCTTCCTTGCAATACAACATCATTTTCCTCCCCTGTGAAGTTCTGGCAGCTAAGGATGGGCTTCTCCCTTACAGATATCCTCCCAAACAGTGGCTGCCCATGGCCCTGACCTGATGGGAGGAGGTACTCTCCACACTCACCACATGGAAGGTGTGCAGAGCTCAAGGGGGGAGATCATGCTTCCCACACTCACTCCAATGCCCATGGCCAGGGGCTGCTGCTGGCAGACCATCTGCTGTCACACAGCTGGCAGCCTGAACCCCAGGGGGGGTGCCCCCTGCTAACCTTATACCATTTAAGGCTGGCAGTGAGAATCTAAACAAAGAAAACTTTTCCCAGGCATGAGTACTGCAGAAATGGAGACAGGCAGCTCCTAGTAGCCACCCCAAGGGAACACCAAATTTAGCCCAGAGTTGAAATATAAATATATTTTAAATTTTTTAAATTTCAAAAATGACATGAAAACATTAAAATAGTTTACTATGTAAAGAGAACTAAAGTACCCCCATGGATCCACCAAACTGCTTTCTTTTTTGTTTGTTCCTCTCAAGTCTTTGTTCTTATGAATACCTACTTTTGCACATTGTAATCATGGCGTACAGACAATTCTGTATCTTGCCTTTTTACTTAAGAATATATAAGCACTTAAGAGAAGCATAACATAGATGGGGGAGAAGGTTTAAATCCCAGTCTTATTACCTACTAGCTATGCAAGTGCCTGAATCTTTCTGAGTCTCAGTTTTCTTATCTGTAAAGTGGGGTCAAATGACATTGTTGGATTATTGTCAGGGTAAAATGATAATCCATAAAATCTCTTAGCCCAATGCCTATGAAACAGTAAGCACTTAACAATTACAACTTTCTTTCATTATTATTACCAAAATATGCGGGGGGGACACCCTACAGAGATTTTTACGTTGGTGTCCAAATGTGCAATTTTACCTCAAACATCTGTAAGCTTAAACCTCTTCTGGCTATATTTCATCCCATTTAAAGAAAAGTCCCAGGAAAGCATAAAATAACTTTCCATCCTGCCCTGGATTTCCCCCACCCCTCCCTTGTTGAACAGCAGCCACCACCTGAGGAGACTTAGCCCTGGCCAGGCTGCCGAGCCCAGGGCAATGAACACTCTTGAAAGGTTCATGAGTGGTTCTCACTTTCTCTCTGAGAAAGTAAATGTGCCCATCCCATAGGGTCCTTTGTTAGCAAGTAAATGTGCCCATCCCATAGGGTCTCGAATCAAGGTAATGGAAAATTCAGCCAGGTTGAAGAAACAGAGGGGACTTGAGTCTTGTTTCCAAGCCATGACCTCTTCAGGACTGTGCTGCTCTTTTACCTGTAGGTGAAGGAGGTAAGTGCCAACTTGGGGTGATTTCAGAGTAGCATTAGGTTCCACGCCGAAAATCATCTCCCTACCCACCACTATGGTTTGATAGGTGCTTGGAAGTTTCACTACTGGGCATTCTTTTGGTTTAAGGCTTTGAAGGTATCTATAAAAATCATATATATTACCGGCAATAGCTTTATTCATCTGTGCCTCATTGTAGTTCTGAAAATGGGCCCCAACCTTGTACTCTGTCCAAGACTCTGTCCTGGAGCCCTGCCTAGTAACCCAGCCCCTAGGATGAAGCTCTGCTTTGCCCATGTCAGACTGCCTCCCCTGAGTCTGGAGATCTAGCTCCAAATCCAGATCAGGGGCTGTGGCCCTACTGCGATCTGAGACGTGTCCCCAACAAGGCCTGCCCGCCTGGTGTCTAGCAGTTTCTGTGGCCTGGCATCCCTGCTGGTGTGCTCCTCCACCTTCCCCGCCCCCACCTCTCTGTGCACTTGATGTCTTGCTGTTTTGAATTCCCTGATGCCAAGGCTACTCTGGACCACGCCCTGCTGGCTCTCTCCCAGCCCCTTTAGGTATAATATTCTGCCTACCAGCCTGGAATCCCTTCTGGCGCCTGCAGCTAGCTCTGTCCTTGAGCACCCTCGCCTTCCCTTCCCATCCCTACCCCAGGGAATAGACTTAGTTTACAAGGCCCGAAATGTGTTATAACAATTGATACTGGTGGAAATAATTGTTGCAACATCAAATTGAGCTTTTTAGAACTTAATGTATGATATTTACTTGTTTTAATTCAGACCTTTTATATGTGCTACTTCTGCTTCCTTGAGTGAAAATATTTATGTCCCTTGAGGTCTTTGCAGAAAGAGGTATGTGTGTTTTGCAATAGCTAATGCCAAACAGTGTTGTTTTAGGTGCTGCTTGAATTCTGTGTCTTTCAAAAATGTTGGACCAGACTGAGATAAGGGACAGCTGTATTCTGGAGTTTCCTGGGAGGAATTTGGATTCTCCCACCTAGGTTCTTCCCCTACTTATCAGAGGCTAGCTTCTCAGCTGTCAGATCCCAGCTTCAGTGTTACTTCCTCAGAAAGAACTTTCCACCCAGCCCATCTGAAGAAGCCCCACACCCACCTTTGTTAGTCCCCTATTTGTTTCCTTCATGCTACTTATCACAATTTGGAATTATTTTGTTTGCTTACTTGTGTTAGAGTTCCTTCCCCACCAGACTGAAAGCTCCAAAAGATAAAAATCATGTCCTGTTTGTAAAATTGTATTCCTACAGACTAACATAATGCCTAGCTCAAAATAGCTGTTTAATGTATATTTATTGAATGAAAGTTTTTCTCTCTTCCAGTTGAAATAACGACAAAAAATTACAGACCCTACCCATCTCCAATGACCATCAAGTGACCAATGAGAGGAAACACCACTAATCCTCTTCTATTTGCGTATCTAACATTTGAAAATTCTGTTTATCGTCAAGGGCCAATATACGGACTGACTGCAGGGGCTTCCAAGATCTACTGAGGATTGAGAAATGGGTGGCTAATCTTTGGCAGCCCCCCACTCTCCAGCCTTGCTGTCTCCTGTCCACATCATGAAGCCAATCCTTTAAGATACCTGCAAGGTATCTAGTGCCCTTGTTCTTTTGATTTTTGCTCTGTTATCCAAATTTGCTATTGGGAAAAAATTTTAAACTCATTCGTGCCATGATTCTTCATAGGAGTGTTATTAACATTTAGCCACTTGAATACTTTTGCCACTGGAATGAGCACTAGTGGTAGAAATTCTGTTCTTATCTGGCACTGGAAGAAAGAAATTAAGAAAAGTGGCCCACAACCTGGGGTGTGTTTACTATATTATCAGTCACCTTATGTTCTTTAGTGATGAGCCTTCTGGGTGGGGAGTGGGGTGAGGAGAGAATAGAAAATGAGCTTAGAGATACATGAGGCTGAAATCTTACTCACTATAAAATAAGTTCTTTAGCTTTTGCAGTCTGGGTGTAATATAAACTGTTCGATGTTGATAGCTATGTTTATAACACTATGAGATAGATTGCTTCTTTTCTACTGGAAGAAAATGGGTCCCAGATGCTTTTTCCAGTTAGACTACTCAGGCACCTCTGGGCTGAGCTCCTTACCCTTGGACAGATGCCAGGTGTACTCCTGAGTCTCAACACCAGTGTCATAAGATGTATTCTATGATCTCTTTGCAAAGTGCTTTTCTGCCCTGATAAACAAGACTGATTGGTAGTTAAGATAACACTTCTGTTTGTTTTTCCTAGCCTTTGTTTCTTTCCGTTGGAAATGGCACTCATTTGTTAGTGAAGGGCTGGGTGGTCCCTTGACCCTTTATTTGGAGCAAGAATTACTTCTCCTCTACCAAAGAAATGAGATATGAATCAAAGAGGCCAATGAGAAGCTGGCTCACTGTCAGAGACCCTTTTTGGTCCTCAATTTCCATGTCTGTAAATGGAATTCTAAGACCTATTTCACAGAGTCATCCTTGGGGTTTCTACTTCTCTAAAGTCTCAGCCATTTTTTAATGGTCAGGTCTGTTCTTTCCTCTTCTATGTAGTTTGTTGTTTTTCATATATATCACTTCCTGGAGCCTTATGGTTCTTAGAATCGATAAGTTAATTCCCATTTAATTATGTTCTAATTATTAGAATAGAATTATGCGAGTTAATTTGATCAATTTGGGTAGATTGTGAGCTTCATAAGGGGAAGTTCTGAAATTATCCCTCAATATCCCAGGTTTTCAAATATAATGTATTTAAAATAACAAAAATAATAAAGATAACAATGACAATTACCATTTAATGACTGTTATGACCCAAGTACTCTGCTGAACTCTTTATGAACAGTCTCTCATTTAACAACCCTATGAGGTAGATATTACTAGGCCCAATTTACAGATGAACAAACCATGGCTCAGAGATTAAGTAGCTTGCTGGATTCCAGATGTAAATCAGCAGCTGGGATTTTAACCCTCACATGTCTTACTCCAAAGCTCTTTGCATTGGAATGACTGGTCCAAGGGCCCATCTCCCCACCAAGTCTGCCATCCTTCTCCTGTAGTCACAGCATGAAAGGGACACAAAAGAGAGACAGGTGTAGAAACAGATTTTATTAAGACAAATTATACTTATTACTTCCTTTTTCCTTCCTAAATGCCTCACCATCAAGGACTGATCTCATAACATTTCTAATTCAGGAACACTCATTTCACAAAACAGACACATTTCAGAGATGGAAGGAGAGAGAATCTTAATGCCAGTGCCAGGCAATAGATAAAAAGGTGTCTCCTCCAGGATCCTGGGATGACCAGTCATTCCTACCTAAACAGTCAGTTCCCTCCACCTCTCTATTCTCATCCTTCTTTCCACCCACCAATAGCATCCAAATATCAGCAGAGGAGCTGAGATGGACAGATGAGGCAGAAGCTCAGCCTCCTTCTGAGACTTCCCCTTCTCTGTCTCAATCTCTCATGCCTATCTGTTTAGGCTGATAACACCAAGACAGTGAGGCTCAGACCCTCTGCTGGGCAGCTGAAGAGGAGGGCAAGAATACACATTTCTCTGTGATTCCCTTTCCTTATTTCAGGACTCTGATCCCCTTCCCGCCCCCCTCCCCCCGCCCCATAATCACACACACACACACACACACACACACACACACACACACACAAGCACACACACACAAGCACACTTAAAATGTAATCATTTCTTTGTAAGTCTCAGTGTTCAATTCTGAGCATCCTTTACCTTCACTCAAAATGGCAGCCACCCTATATGGATCCAGTGAATAGAGAAACCAGGTCAGTCCCTAAGGAAAGCAGGGCTTTTCTGCAGCCCCCACTGAGCAGTCTCATTAGGGGTATCAGGGAGATGTAGGAATCTCTGTGCTCTTTAATAAAGACCCTGCCAAGAAAGCTGGAGATTCCCCTACTGCTTACATGCCCCTGCTAAAGCCTCTAGGGAACAAGCGATCTGGGGGCCTCCATAACTGTCATCACACCTCATCTTGGCACTCTAAGTTGGCAGTCAGCAAGGGAAATAAATAGGAGAGAAAAATAGTTTTCCAGGGTTTTCTCTCCTTTTTTATTTTCATCTTCACAGCAGAATTATTTTTTCCCAAGAGGAATATGAGAAGTACAATGCCCTCTTTGTTTTAATAAGACTGGGGGAAATTCCACTGGCCTCAGTGGCTGGTGATCTGGTCAGGATCCGAGAAAGGACGATGGCTTCTTGGGCATTTCTGTCGATAAGGTCTTTAGTGGAGCACTGGGTGAACCGCCAAGGGAGGAAGAGAAGGGATGGTTTCTATCATCAGACTGAACTGTAAAGGAGCTGCAGGATGACAGGTGGTGGCAGGAATTCCAGTGGAGTCTGTGTGTACAGTCACTCCCTAGAGGATCTGGCACCCCCATGGGCTGTGTGTACACCCTAGTAGGAGGAAAGACTGCAACATCAACGAGGGAGAACATTTGCCTAAGATACATACCAAGGCACTTGTAAAGTTGAGGCTGCTGATCAAGTTCTAAAGATCCCTTTGAAACACTGGTAGAAGGAGAGGCAGCCAAGGGCAGACCAAGGCCATGTCACCACCACTTCAAGGAATGACCCATGGAGACAACAGATTCAAGAGCACATCTACTGGAAGTTCCCTGATTCATGCTCTCTATTGGCTGGGAATTTGGGGCTTTTCCTTAGGAAGAGGGAGGGTAATTGGGTCAAGGAAGCCATAGAGACTTAGAGAACACATCTAATATATTGGTGGTACGTAGATTCTGTCTTTCTGGCTATCCCCTCCAGACCAGGTTTGCCATAGTTCCCTTCCCTTCCTCCACCCTGTTCAATGAGTAATCTGAAAGGCTTCATTGAGTTTACTGGGTAGAGGATGGGAAGGAGGCAGCAATCTGGGTGGGTAGCCAGGTCTCTGACTACACTCACAAAGCCCTGGTTATACCTTCTGAAATTAATAAGCAATGTCATTAAGACCCAGGGACCAAAAGGAGCACAGCCATGATGAGAATGAGACAGCAGGGAGTCAGAAGGGGCACATCTTCCCTCTCTGAGCCTCCTTCGTTCCCACCTGGTCCCAGTCTTCCCATGCTGGAGGGTCACACTGATAGGTCATCTGACCTGGCCCTGCTACTGGCCTTGCTAAAACGACGTTTGTCGCTATGGTAGCCGTGGGAGAGTTGCTGACCTGATGAGACTCCGTTGGACACCTCAGGCTTCTGGCCATAATGAATGTGGATGAAACCCTCCCCAGGAATCTGCTCCTGGCCTTGCACTTGCTCAGTGGCCAGGTTGTCTGTGTTCTGCTGCGAGGCCACATTATTACTGAAGGGACTAAAGAATTTTCCCCCAGGGCCATTCTCCAGGCACTGACTGAAGTCAGGGGGTGGCGTGCAGGTCTGGACTATGCCCGCAGAAAGGCCAGGAAGCTGACACTTAGCCAGGTCCTGCCGCGACTTGAAAAAATGCCGTCTGGTCTTCTTCCAGCCCAGGTGATAGAGTTCGGCCAGGCTGAGGAAGAGGGATAGTCCCGCCACAGCCAGCATAAAGACAATGAAGACATTCTTCTCCGTGGGCCGGGATACATAACAGTTGACAGGGTGGGGGCAGGGACTCCTGCGGCAGACGTGCAGGGCTTTCAGAAAGATCCCGTAGAGAAGGTACTGGCCCACAATGAAGGCCACCTCCATGGTGGTGCGAATCAGGATGCTGCAGACATAGGTGTTGAGCAGAGTGCCCTGGAGCACAACCTTTCCATGCACTTCCTCCCAGCAGGACTTCTCGGCTACCGGGTATTCATAGGACGCAGCGCCCTGGACCCCTTTGGCCCTCTCGGCCTCCCGCAGCTTCCGCTTCTCTTGCATGCGCACCGAGTGCATGGCGTGGCCCATGTACGCCAGAGAGGGCGTGGAGACGAAGATGATCTGCAGCACCCAGTAGCGAATGTGGGAGATCGGGAAGGCTTGGTCGTAGCAGACGTTCTCGCAACCAGGCTGGAGGGTATCACACTGGAAATCAGCCTGCTCATCCCCCCAGGAAGACTCGGCAGCCGTGCCCAGCACAAGCATGCGGAATATAAAGAGGACAGTGAGCCAGACCTTGCCGATCACCGTGGAGTGCTTGTGTACTTCCTCGAGAAACTCTCCCAGAAAGCTCCAGTCGCCCATCTTGGCTCGGCTAGGGTTCAGACGCCAAGACTTCTGCTAAGCAGGAGAGAGGAAGAGAGAAAAAGAGAGATGTTTCTGCAGAGGTCCGGAAGGTCCCATCCTGCTGTGGGATTCCAGTGATCCGTACCAATGTGTTCTTTAAGAAAGTGCAACTTAGAAGTCAGATGTACCCAAAAAGCTCTCCTTTTTATCCCCCCAGCAAAAATTAAAAGAAGATTTGACATGGTCATATTAGCAAGGTTAGAGCATGGCTCCCACACTAATGGATCTAGAAATTAACGGAGGTGTGTTCTACAATGTGCATTCTATGCTCTTACCCTCAGAGATTATACTTCGGGAGGTTTGGGATGAACCCCAGTAATCTGGATTTGCAACAAGCAGCCCAGGTGATTCTGATGCAGGCAGGGTAGGGACTGCATCTAGAGAAATACCAGAGTAGTAGGAAAAACACAGTATTGGAGTCTGCAAATGTTTGCAAATGTGACTCTGGGCATTAACCTCACTGAATCTGTTTTCTCTTCTGTCAGATGGGACCAAGAATAGCTACATCAGAGGATTTAGGGGATCAAATGAGATGAGGTATGTGATATGCTGAAAATCATACTATAAATGTTCCATATGTTTGAATGACTGTCAGATGGAAAGGAATTTTTTTATGACTCCAGAGGACATAACTAGGTGGAGGAGGAAGGAATGAGGTTGGGAGTGGCAAATTTGGCCTCTCAGAAAGTAATCTGAAATGATCAGAACCATTCAGCATGGACCACCTATGTTGGAAGGTAGTGAATAAAAAAAGCATGCTTCAGGCCCTGGGCTCCAAGCTGGGGCAGTCGGGGGTGAGGGCCTCAGCCACGCCCCCCCCCCCAATGTCTGCATCCAGCCCAGTGACGACCACCAGGTCACCTCTAGAAGTGCCCTGGGCCCCTGGGTTGGGGGGGGGCCAAGGGCCTCAGCCATGCCCCCCCACAGTCCACATCCAGCCAAGCCACAACTGAGCTGCCACCAGAAGCCCCCTGGACTTCCCTGCTGGAATGAGAGGGGTGTCACAGGCCTCAACCATGTCCCCCCTCCCTCTTCCTCCCACACTATCTCCCTTCCCTTTCCCCTCCCCCAACTGTTCCACAACATCTTAGAATGTAAAATAATAATAATAATAATAATAATTAATTAATTTTTTTTTAGAAAGCATGCTTCAGTCACACCAGCTAAAGGTATCACAGATGAGTGCTCAGCTCCCCCCAGATGGTAAGCCACAGGCATTGTGGATCTCCCACACCTCAGTGCAGCACAGCCATTCTAACCATACAGCTCAGCTTGCCCTGCTGCTAAGTGTTCTGCTTACAAATGGTACCCACACACAGACCTGCTCACCCTCATGTCCAGAATAAATGCCCAAACCTTTATGTCCTATACAAAATCCTCCTTCATCTGGCCTTTGCCTGCTTCTTTAGCCCATTTCCTACCTGTCCCCATGAGTTCCCTTTGTTCAGCCATGCCAAGTCCTGGCAGATTTCTAAATGTCCTCCTTCCAGCTACCTCCTACATGACCTTTCACCCCTAGCTGAATGCTGTTTACCCTTCAAAACTTAACCTAGTCATTGCTTCCTCTAGCCCTTCCTGCTCCCTCAAGCCGAGCCTCTTCAGCTCCTGTGGTGACCCTAGGGACACTCACTCCTCTCCCAGCATTTGCCACCATGTTTTGCAGTCCTCTGTCCATCTATGTTCTTCCAACAGGGATTGTTTGAAAATAGAGATTGTTTTTTTCTCTCTATCATCAGAGCCTAGCCCAGAGTAGGCACTTAGGAAATCTTAGTTGAATGAAGGAAGGAGAGGGTGATAGGCACTGGTATTTCCTACCCAATGGCAAACCAGTTTGTTATTCCCTGCTGACCTCCCATTAGCAGGTGAAAAAGCCAGGTACCACTTTCTCAGTCTCTACTGCAGTTAGTTCTGGTCAGTGAGGTATGGGGGCAGTTTAGTGTGGAGGGAGTATTCTGGAAAATGTTTTTCCATCCCCCAGTGAACAGAGGGAGCCTCATTTACAGTTGTCCCCCCACCCCCCCACTGCTTCCTGCTTGTAGACAGGGTTGTGTGAGCCAAGTTGTCTGAAGCTGCCCAGAGAATCTGAGAAATGCCAACCAGTGCCCTGAGGTCTCTGAATCAACTCTTGAATCTCCTACCTCCAGAATTCTTACTTGATGAGCAATAAATGTCCTTAGTGTTTGAACTTTTAAGGAATCACAATCAGCAGGATGACAAAAAGATAGGAGAGAACTGAATATAAATATTCACTTCTTAAGAATCATAAAACCTCAGATTTGGATGGGACCTGAGAGGTTGTCAAGTTCAAACTTTGACCTTCATATTTTTGCTGCCAATGTGCTCCTGGTTCTTATTAGAACATTTTTTATTTTCCTGGGAAAAGACAGGGTGGGGATACTGCATTTTGCTGGCCAGGCTTCCTTGGCTCCTGAATTGATGCCTTGACAGAGACCAGCCTCCTGGCTCTGACTTCTCTCAGCCCTCAAGTCCCCAAGCCTGAGAGTATGCAGAGTCCCTGGGAATGAGGGAGTATCTGCGTGAGCGGAAAGGATCTTATCTCAGTTCCTCTCTGTATCAAAGACCCATCCAGGTCTTGAGGCTTTTCCTCTGATTTTTGATCAGACATCTGCCCCTTTTCCTTGGGTGGTGAAGGGCCCCCTCCTTCAGCCTCCAAATGTGGAAAATTGTGGAGCATTTGCTGGAAAGGAAAATGGTTGATTAGATAAGAGTTTGAATGGCCTGTCATCTCTTCTGGGCACGTGTACAGTGTTCAGCACCTTCAGGGTCATCCACACATGTGCAGTGGCCAGGCTGTGGTGAGTGTCTGAGAGAAAGAGGGAGGAAGAGGAGGGGAGGAATAGAAAGAAAGAGGAGCAGAAAAGGGGAATGACAAGGGGGAGTTGAAAATAAAGGAAAATCATGTCATGGTTAAGAGAAGCTGGCTGCGGGGGTTAGATAACAATTTCAGATCCCTCTGACCGTCTAATGAGCTTGCATAAGTTATTCAATCCGTGTTTCACTTTCCTCATCTGCAGAGTACTATGAGGTGGTGTATAAAAAGCACTTAGCACAGTGCTCAGCATATAAGAGCTGAATAAAAGGCAGCCATAACTAGCAAAGAGAGTAGTGGGGGAGGAGGAGAGTAAAAGGAAGAGAGAGAAAGAATAGAAAGTAGAGAAAGGTGCATCACAGAGGAGAAGAGCAAAATGGGGGAAGAGCAGAAGGGGAGAAAATGAAAGATGGAAATGGAAACAAAAAGGAAGCAAAAAGAAAGAAATGTCATATTCTTCCAAGATTTGGGACAAGTTTTCCACACTCAATCCCTGAAGACTTTTCCCTTGATCTTCTCACTCTGTAACTCATTCCTTACGAGTACCCAGGGAAATATAAAAATAGCTCCAGGCAAACAACATGACACTTGGGTCTGCCAAGAGGCTTGACTGCTGACTCTCTCACTTGTGGTCCAAGGAATCCCACCTGGAAGAAGTAAAGCACAGGTACAAGAAAAGGACATCTTGGAAAACCAGAAAGACAGTATTGGGAAGGATGTCTCAGTGGCAGGGAATGAGACACTAGCTGAGGCAGAGTGGGGATGAGGCAGACTCCCGGGCCCTGGCAGAGGAAATAGGGTAAAGGACCTTTCCTTTATGACTTCCTGCTGACACTCAGGCAAGGTCAGAGAAACTTAAAATTGCTACCATGAACCAGCCGCTCAGTTTACAATGTGAAAGGTCTCTTGCTGGCGTCAGTTTTCCAGCGACATTGGCTCCCTTTGGTCTCCCCCACCTCAGCCAGAGAAACTTGTAGATTAGATACTCAGTGAGTTTACTGGGTGTATAGCGTATAAAATGCTTTGTAGATTATTATCCATTTCTCGGCAGGAAGTGTGCTAGGAGGGGCAAAGGAAGCTGCCCATGCCATGAATAAATTCTGTTACATACAATGGAGTTTAGCTCACTGCTTTCGCTGTAATCTTCACTGGCTTCCTACCGCTTACGTAGTCCGAACTCTGTATCGTGCCGTTTGAGACCCTCCTCTAGCACAACCTCATCGTACCTTTTTTCTACTGTTCTCCTCACATACTCCGTACTTAAGCTACACAATTCCCCAAACACATCCCACAGTTTCTCCCCTTTATCTTTGCTCCTCTTGTTCCCTTTGCCTAGAATGTCCTTCTTCCTTTTCATGCACTCATTTAATATGTTTCTTGAGTGGGCACAAGGTGCCAGGCATTGAGGACACAGAAGGAAGGAGGGGAGACGAATAGGGATTCCCTGCCTCCTGCCCTTACTGAGATTAACTGCCTTTATTTCGCTTAATTAAGGGGAGATAGTAAACACATAATTTTTAAACATGAATAATTGTGTTCTACAGCCCTCTGCAGTGGGTACAGATTCTGAAATCTTTAAGGCAAAAATGCATGGTCCCTAGGACCTGGAAGAGAACATTCCAACTCTCAAGGTTCTTTACTCCAAAACCTTCAGCATCCTCTTTCAATGTGTCATATCTTGGGACAAAGCAAATTTTGAAGGAGTCACTGGGGAACTTGTTTGGTAATCATAACATAGTGTTTGGGAAAGGGCCAGAAGAAGGATCTTATGTATGGTGAGCATCAATCATTGCATGCCTTAACTTCATGCATTATATGGCTAGAAATAAAACTGTTATTTACATTTCCAGTCCAGTGCTCCACCTTAGGGTGACATTGTGGTCCCTCTACAAAGCCAATGTTTTCAATGAAAACCATTTCAGAGCAACCCAGACTAAGCATAAACTCATAGCCAGGTCCTCTTCCTCTGACTCCACAGACCTAGGGTAAAATGGAGAAGTCTTCTAAAATTGACCTCACCCCTCCTTGATGTCGCCTGGACTCTGAAAGACTCTAAGTGAGCATCTAGCATGTAGAATACATTTTCACACTTGGTTATATGCTGCCTTACACTTATTCTCCAAAAGTTTCCTGTCTATCAACCAACCCACAAGCAGTTTTTTGAGTTGCTACTATGTGCCTACCACTGTTCTGAGTACTGAGAACAATACATAAAAGGTACCAGGCCTGACAAATATTAGGCACTCAATGATACCTATTGAATTAATAAATTCAGGCATGATTTCTTCCCTCAAAGATTTAACAGCATTTTCCCTCAAATGGGTAGTGAACTTCTCAAAATCAAAAGCCCTGTCTTCTAGTTTGTATTCTTATTGCATTTGGTTCTCTCATTAGGTACATAATAAATGTTTTCTTAATGACCAAAGAAAATGTGTGATCTAGTAATAAGATTGCAGAGTGGTCCGAAGGAGGTTCAAATCTCCCTTTAAGTCCAGCAATGAAAATAAAAACTTATAATAAACAATGTATGAGTGATAGCATTCAGGTCATTCAGAACACTTAATGCCAAACTGATCAAGGTTGGTCCTTCCCAGCTGCTGAAGAAAAGGACAAGGATACATACATACAGAGGGTGAGTAACACTTGGGGGCCATGCTGCATGTCAGTAGAGAGGCGTCCCTGGAAAGCTGGCCTAGGGGCACCTGCCCGATGACTATGGTGACCAGAACACCAGGGAGATGGAAGCCACTGAGCCTCAAGCCGTCCTTCTGCTTGAGAGAGAGCCCTCCACTTGGCTGGGCAGGACTGGACGTTGTCTGGTGCCTTTGCCACTATGGGCTATTCCTTCACTGCCTTCTCCCCTTGGATTACTGGGGAACTTACCCAAATTTGACAAAATTAGATTATAAGACCACTGTCTGAGTCAATGACACATGTTCCGGACAATATGTAACAGATCTCTGGTTCTCAATACAGGTTGTTATTCATGGTAATAATAACATTCCCCTGGGCTCATGCTGTGATTCCACTCACCATACAGTGGAATGTGGCACAGGGCAGGGTTGACTTGCTTCCCAATTAAGAGAATTCCATTGTAAAAGGACCCAACAGAATCACTTAAAGCATGCCTTAGACATAGTATCATGTCAGTTCAATGTAGTTCAGAAAGTGTTTATTGAGCTCCTATGCTATGTCAGACATCGACGGTGGCTCTATGAAGTAAAGCATGAAGTGTTACCATCGTCTCAGAACTCTTTCATACCAAATTCATTTGTGAACATTTTTCTGATTTCCCCTTACCCCAATAGTTTCTCCCTGAATGAAATGGATATACGGGAGAATTACATGAGAAATTGGTCTTGATCCTTAGCTGCCTCAAGTAATCTTTATTATCCTTTGAGATTCTCAACTACATCTTCTAGCTTACCCAGAGTTACACACAAAAGAACTTGAATCTGGGTGATAATAATAATAAAATAACACTTATTGAGATCTTTCTATGTTCCAGACACTGCAAGTTTCTTTATATATGTTTTTTCATTTGATTCTCACAACCATCCGAGGAAGTAAGGACTATTCTCATCCCCTCTTTACAGGGCTCAGAGCAAGATCACAGTACTAGTAAGAGGTGGAGTTGGAGTCACACCCCGCTCCTAGCTTGTCTTACAGCAGCTCTGCTAAACTCTGTCTAAGTCACCTAAAGTTCCTTTCTTTGGCAAATCCTTGCCAGTCAAAGGCTGGCCAATTTTATATCAGATGACTGAAGCAGGGATGTTTGTGAGATAATTGTTAGGACAAGAAGTTGATTATAAGTGGCGAAGGGTAATTCTTACAGTTAAGATGTTCTTTCTTTTCCTGATTTAGGTTTGGGTTAGCTACTCCAGCTTCAGGAGAAATGGCCAGGCCTATGATACAGCCGTAACTATTGCACTGGGCAGTGTAGGCAACTTCATCAAAATGAGAAGTCCACTGGGGCCTGCATCCCTGAAGCTTGATTACTATAGAGGGGAGAGGAAGATAGAAATGAGAGAGAAGAAAAAAAGACAGATGGGTGAAATAAAGTACTCACTTTAGTCTTCTTCCTACTCCAGCCAATGGCAGATAATTAACTCCTCTTTAAATTTAATTATTTTATTCTGGCAGGGACAGATTGGTCCAATCAGAGATACCCTGCTGGCAGACTGTTGTTTCAAAGCCAAGGAAGTGGAAGGGAGCAGGCAGAGAAACACAGTTATGCTAGGATAAATAATTTTCTTCTTAAAGTGTTGGAAGAAGAAATACTGCATTTACAAGGAATGGATGGGGGTGATGGTAAACAGCAATATTAAATCACAATGAAAGGGCCGGCCCGGTGGCGCACTGCTACAGTGCGCCGCTTGGGAGCGCGGTGGCGCTCCCGCCGAGGGTTCGGATCCCACATGCAGACCGGTTCCCGCTCACTGGCTGAGCGAGGTGTGGGAGCAACACC
>NW_007733213.1:92335-111759 GCF_000696425.1 Galeopterus variegatus
GGGGGCGGGGGGGCGGGGGGGCGCTCCCGCCGAGGGTTCGGATCCCACATACAGACCGGTTCCCGCTCACTGGCTGAGCGAGGTGTGGGAGCAACACCGAGGGTTGTGATCCCGTTGCCGGTCCCGGTCCGGTACGGGCGCGACACTGAGGGTTGCGATCCGTTGCCGGACACGAAAAAAGACAAAAAAAGGAAATAAATAAATAAATAAATAAATCACAATGAAATACTGGGAGGTCCTTATTAATTACCCTAAAAAAGTTGATTAATACCTATGCAATTACTAATGGAAATTCTGTTTATTACAATGCTCTGATTTCTTTATTGTTCCCACCATCTTGTCATTGATTCATAGTGCAGTAGAGCTGAAAGGAACCTAGAGATCAATCGAACTCAGCCCCTTATTTTTACACAAGATGATTAAGATCCAGGAAAGTTAAGTAATAGTAATAATAGCACTAACTTGAGTATTTTCCATGTGTGAAGCATGTTTCAGCTATACTTTCTAACCCTTCCATTAACCCTGCTAGCAAAGTAGTATTGTCCCATTTCCCAGAAGAGAAAATTGAGGTTCAGAGGTTGACTTGTACAGTCTCACAACTGGCAAATGCTACATAAGGGACTTGAACCTGGTTGACCTGGCTCCAAAGCCCACACCATCTGTGTCTCTGAAAAGGGAAAGAGAATCAAAGAGGCCCTAGGACTGATAGATGATGACAAACCTAAGACCACAACTTAGTCTCTTAACTTTGTGAGCAGGGTTTTTTCCAGTTTACCTCATCTCATAAGAGGCCCAGGGTTTTTCCTTTTAGCTTCTGACTTGTTGGCTGGCCATCTCTCGCATATGCTATTCCTAGAATTAATTATTACATTGGGGCCCTCAGCCCACAGTGCTCAGGATTCCCAGACTTTTCAGCATCTGCCACCATTTGGCCAGAATTCACATATAGAAAGTTATTTCCTTTTTTAGCCAGTAAGTGTTCTTGGCTGCAGCAGTGTCTAGTGCTGGGTTCTCAGCTGGCCAAACAGCAGGCTCTGGTGTTCCATTGATGTCAGATCATAACAAGAACAACAGAAATAGCAATAGTTAGGTGGAGGGACTCATGATTTCTAAGAAATAGTGGGGCTAGGACCCTGTTTGCAACACTGTCTATTTGTTTGACCTTAGGCAAGTCACTTAACCTCCCAGTTTCAACTCAGCTGAAAAATGTGAATGTTTACTCATGGGGATTAAAGAATATGTGAATATGTGGAAACACCTACAACAGTATCTGACACATAGTAGGCCTTGTTTTGGTGTTTTCTGTTTTTTGTTTTTCTTTGCTTGTTTGTTTGTCTTTCTGACATTTCCAGTAAAAACTCCTCTTAAACATGAGTCAACTAGCCAACTTGATGCAGAATCTGATAGTGCTGCAGTCTGGTTAGTGACACAGCAAGGACTCGCATGTGGCACTGGTGCAGGAAGGTGACTATCAGAGAGATAAGGAAACCATGGGCAATGGGAAGAATATTAATCTATCTGTAAATTAGTTATTTCACTAGGCATCAAGACCCTCTGGGGCAGGGCTGGGAAAGCAGGGAGGTGCAGGGCCCACTCGGATCAGGCCCCTCTCATTCCTGTGACTGGTCCAGCCTGCCTCCTAATGTGTCTTTAACTCAAGCTTTTGGGCCTGTAGATGGACTTCACATGAGGAGCTGCAGCAATTCCGAATCTGGTCACCAAGCTGAAGTCACACCCACAAAGGGTTTGAAGCAGGCTCAGTTCTACTTGGAAGAGAAAGAGGGGGTTGTCTACTCTGTGATCGGAGGGGAGGGGGCATTTTGACCCCAGCCACCTCTGCCCTCTCCTGAAGTTCTGCCTCATGAAGTTTGAAGGTTGGATTAAGATTCTGGAAGTATCCTTTGAAAATACAATGTTACCATTTTATGAAAGAGTCTCTTTCTAGTCCTAGCTGTGTCTTTGTGACCCTAGGCAAGACATTCCCCCTCCCTGAGCCTCAGTTTGCTCATGTGTAAAACAAATGGGTTGAGCTGGGTGGTTGCTAAGGCTTTTCCAGCTCTAACTTAGAACATATGGGAGGTTGGTGACTTGCCCAGTTGTGATGGTATGGCAAGTTAATGGCACAGCAACGACACAAATCCAGATTGTATGACTCCCAGCTTAGAGGTCAGCAAAAGTAGTCCCAGAAACAAAATCTGTGGTCATAAAAATCAAGCAGTACCAGGGCCGGCCCGGTGGCACACTGGATAAGTGCGCCGCTTGGGAAGCGCGGCGGCGCTCCCGCCCGAGGGTTCGGATCCCACATACAGACCGGTTCCCGCTCACTGGCTGAGCGAGGCGCGGGGGCAACGCCGAGGGTTGCAATCCCGTTGCCGGTCCCCAGTCCGGTACGAGGGCAACACTGAGGGTTGCGATCCGTTGCCAGACACGGAAAAAGACAAAAAAAAAAAATCAAGCAGTACCTTCTGAGAATTATATGTCATGGTGAATCTTTATTGTAGAAAGGCCTTTGTATCAAATAAGATGCAATTCGAAGAGACTTGGGCTGGGAACCAGGTGACCTGGATTCTACCTTATTGTTCTGTTGTTCATTGAGCACCTATTATTTGAAAGCCAGTTAAAATATTTTAATCCTCATAAAACCTTCCAAGGAAGATATTTATTAGCCTTGTTGGCAGATGAAGAAATTGAGGATCAGAGACATTATGTCATTTGCCCAAGGTCACACAGCTGAAATTCTAACCCAAATATGACTCCAAACTTCTCAGGCTCTGCCTTCTGCCCTAACCCTAAATTAGGTAAACTCTGAAGTCCCCCTGTGCTATTTCAGTACCTCTAATTCTGAGACCTCCCAAATCCCTTTCCTTATGAAAGTGAGTGAATTGTTAAATGCTGAATTTTTCTTGTCCATTATTTCCTAATTCACCAAGTGTCATCAAGCTGGCATTTACCAGGCAGTTTCTTTTCTTGGAGCTCTGAAGCTTTCCAGGAAAATGAGCATCTCTTCCCTTTGGCCAGCTCAACCCTTGACCTCAGGTGGGGCCTCGGGGTGCTAATTCACACAGAGATCTGCTGAAATCCCCAGTAGGTGAGTCCTTCCCTGGGACAGGGGGCAGGGCTTGGGCCTTGGATTTCCTGGCCCTGAATACTGTATGTCTTCCAGTTCCTGTCCTGATTGATCCACACACACAGGCCCCCTGTCCTGTTTTAACTGGCTGGGCACAGAGGTAGGGCAGCCAGTACCCAAGAGGCCACATGACACTGTGGCAGCCCTGTTGGCTGCCTGAGCCCCAGACCCTCCACTGCTTGTGCCCCTACCAGCCAGTAGAGATGATGAGGAGCAGATGGGCAGGTGTGTGTCACTGCCATAAAATAGGATTGTAGAGATGCTTGAATGGAAAAATCACAGAGACTGGGGGAGAGAGAGATGCATGGGGAAGAGAGAAGCTGGGGAAACAGCGTAGGACAGAGGTTAGAGGAGTTCTAGGTGAGAGTGAGCAGAGCAGGGTGTTCTCCCAACTGAGATGGACCTGACTCGTGTCATAATCAACAAGTCACTTCCCTTTTCTAGCCCTCCTTCTCCTTATTTATCAAAGGAGGAAGTCGGCAATCTAAGAGACTTCTTCCAGTTCTAGCATCCTAGGACTTTAGGCCAGTCTTAGCAGGAGAGAGGCAGCTAATAGGTAAGAACAATGACCAGTTTCAGGAGCCCAGCAAGAACACCTCGGGGGTTCCAAGACAGTGGAAAGACAGGGCAGCTGATTCCGTGACTGCCATGACTCTGGGAATGTCATGTGTCTGTGCAAGGGGATGCTCAGAGGATGCCCCTCGGGTGCTCTGCTGTGCGTGCTGTGGTCACTGGGACTCCTCACTAGCAGCTGCTGGGTGAGGAAAAGGCCTGGACACACAGCCAGGGGAACAGGCTCTGCCACCCTGGGGACCTGGCAGGAGGGTAGAAAGTTCAGCACTGTCCCCAGAGAGCAGTGAATCAGGATCTGCGCTGGGCTGTGCCTTTGGGGGCAGTGGTGGAGGGGACGGAGGCCACTTGGCCTGCTGATGTGCAAGTCAGGCAGGGATGCCTCTAAATACCAGCTGTGTCCCCAGCCACGAGCCACACCACCAGGTAGATGGAGGTGCTGCACTCCACACACTGGCCTTGCTCTCTTCCCTGTCCAGTTTCACTGGACTTGAGGTCTCCTGACTCCCTGTCCAGTGCTCTTCGCACTGCCCTTCCTTCTCTCAGGCCAGTCACACCCCGTTGTGCCAGAGGGAAACAGCCACTCTGGTGATGTGCTGGGGAGTAAGAACCAGGAATCCCTCTATTATGATAGGATGCTGCGAGGGGGAATGAAGGAAAAAACAGAACAAAGGAACAGTACAGATATGAAATCCTCAGGCCCAGCATCCCTTTCTCAGCGATTCTGAGTTGCATTTGTTTTAGCGTATGGAAGCGTAGCCTTGCACGATGTTGCTGCTGAATGGAACCAGAAAGATCCTTCTACTTCAAATCCCACATTTTACAGATGAAGAAGGTGAGGCCCAGAAGGGGGAAGTGTCTAGTCCAAGGTCACAGCCACTCAGGGGACCGGGTCTCCCAGCTCCTGAGTCTGGGTCCTTTTGTCACATGCTCAGAAGAAAGGTCAAGGAAGGAGCCAACAGGACCCTTTCTGCCTTGTGGTCATCTACCTCAGGTGGAAAGGAGACCTTCAGTGGCACCTCTCCCGGGCTTCCTCTCTGGGTCTCACTGGCCTTTTTCCTCTGACTGTGAGTGGCAGCCCAGATTTCTCACATGCAGCCGGGCACAGCGGGGACATGATACTCTGCAGGAAACTAAGCAGGGAATATTTTTAAACCATCCAACATGCCTTGGGAAGAAAAAAAAAAATCAAAACACTCCCCTAGATGCTGCAGAAAGCATTTCAAAAAAGATTCCACGCCTAAAGAAAGCATCATAAAACACTGTGGTTTTGTTTTTAAAGGGCCAATTCCTCTTCACAAAAGTTCTTGGAAGTGGACTGGTGACCCACTTCTAAGATGTCCCCGGAGCGCTGCAGCTCCACAGGAGGCAGCCTGTCACCCCAGGGCCCTCCACTCACATTTCCCCAGCTCCTCATAAATCAAGTAAGTAACTTATCTGCGGCCTCGCTAAACTTTCTTAATATATCCAAACGTCGCTATCACAGGAAATGGTGAGAGGGGCAGAGGATAAACTCACAGGTACAGAGAAAGCTTTGTTTTTATCTAGCCCAGAATTCAAGTCTCTCTCTTCTGGCTGCTTCCTGTCGACTTGTAGTTTTATCTCTTAAAATTCAAGTCCCCCCTTACCTGCTTCTCTTCCTGCTCCCTGGAACTGCCGTTGGCTTCTTCGTGCTCTGGCTGCCTCTTCAACTGCCCAGTGTTCTCTGCTCTTGAGCCTGTCAGTTGTTCCTCTTCCACCCTCTTTTTAATCGGTATCTGTTGCTCTCCCTCCTCCCACTTCTTCCTACTCTCTCTCCCCACCCCTTTCTCCCTCTAGATCCCTCCCTCCCCCCTCTCTTTTGCTCCTAGAGTCTTTACGCTCTTTTGAAAAGTCTTCTTCCCTCCACCTCCATGCAGCCTGTCCTCACCTGCTCTCCCAAGAAGGAGGCAGAGCCCTCTCCTCCCGCTGTCCTTGTGGCAGCAGTCCTTGACGTTCATCCTGTCCCTGAGCTGGCTGGTGCACCACCTCCGTAGGTCTTTTCCTGCCCACCCCTCTGCAGAGCCTCCTCAGATGGCTCGGGCCAAGGCTTTCCGGGGGCATCTGCAGGAAAATTGCAGTGCCCAAGAGATCCCTCTTTCCCATCCTTTTCCTGTCACTGGGAAAGAGGGGTGTTCATTCACACACCAAGCCTTTTGGGGACCTCTACTATGCCCACATCAGTGAGCTTAGCATCAGCCAGCACAGGAAAACACAGTCTCACAAATCCCAACCATCCAGCCCCCAGGATAGACACCCAGGGTAACCTGAAAGGGAAAAAATGCTGTCCTCTCAGCCCCGAAGATCAGGGAGAGGACATTTTCCACCGCCCAGGATTGGATTCTCTCCTCCTTCTCCTCCAACCAGAAGAGATCACCTTCGATGTGCCAGCACAGGGCTAGGGCTTCATATATATATTAAATACTTTTATTTTACTCAATTATCCCAATTTCCAATTCTACAAGGTAGACATTTTCTGCATTTCATATTTGAGGAAACCTAGTATCAGAGAAATGAAGGAACATGATTATGGTGACCCAGTAAGTAAGTGGCAGAGCCAAGATTAGAAGTTTTAGACAATGCCAAAATTCATCTCTTTGCTCATTCCACAAAAGCATACACGTCTCCCAACTGGAATTGAACCGATGAAAGTAAAGTTTTCTCTTGAGAGAACATATGTCACAGGTGAGCAAATTCAGAAACCGTGGGGCACCTCTGCCCTCAAACCTCCCTCATCCTCTGACTTCTTCCCCCAACTCTTCAACTTAGGCAGTTAGCCATGGACCCCACTGGAGTACAACAAATACCAACGATAGAATGAGTGGACTGAAATCAGACAAACCAATGACTCAGAGCCCACAGATCATGAGAGCTGAAAGAAAACCTCAGAGGTCATCTGGAACAGCCAGGGAAACTGAGGCCAAGAGAGAAGCTCCCTTGTCAATGTCACATACAGTAGTAGATGGCAGTGGCAGGGCCAGACCCCAGATCTGTTCCTTTGCTCCACATTACCACCTGAGGCATGTCTTCCCCATACAGCACCACTCACAGACATTCCAAGATTTCGCAAAACTGTTTATTTCAGACCCCAGATCTGTTCCTTTGCTCCACATTACCACCTGAGACATGTCTTCCCCATACAGCACCACTCACAGACATTCCAAGATTTCGCAAAACTGTTTATTTCTTTAATGGGCTATATTTTTAATGGGTGAAAAGGCTAGGAACAGCAAGAGGGGAAAGAACATGGGGCCAAATTTCCTCTGTCGAGGGACGCAACAGCCCTGGTGAAAACAAATACAGAATTCTTTATTCCTTAGCCAGAGTTTCCCCCCTTTTTCCTATGCAGCATCAGAGCAGATTCTGGGGCCAGCCTGTCTAGATTTTAATCCTGACTTCACCACTTACTAGCTGTGTGACACTGGGCAAGTTAATCTCTATGCACCTGAGTTTCCTCAGTTGTAAATTGGGGGTAATAATAATAATATCTACCTCACAGGGTTGTCCTAAGGACTAACGAATATGTGCAAAGCTCTTAGAACAGTGTTTGGTACATGGAAGTGCTGTGGATGTGCCTTCAAAATACAACCCAATACAATCCAAGAGAACACAACACAAAACCTGTCTCCTCCTGCTTGTGCTTACCATGGTTGCACCAAAGTCCTGGGATAGAATTCAGCATGTGAAATCAATAGGGAGCCCTGGTGATACCCAATTTCTTCTCCAAGAGAAATCGTCTTCACACTGTGGCTTTGTCCCTACATCTCAGCCACTCTACAAAAGCTGGGAACACCTGGAAATGCCTTTTCATCTCCAGCCACGTGATGGCCAGTTAAAGAACCCATAAAGTCTCAGCATGGCTTACAGGACAGAGAGTATTTGATGGCCTGAAGCTAAGCTGCTTCAGCAAGACCTTCAGAAATGTGGTTTATTCCTCACCTCGTTCCGTCCCAGGTACAGGCAAAGACTTGACAAAAATGAGGAAAATGCCATTTGGGCTGTGGATCCAGGCTGAATCTGGCTGTCACCACGTAGCTAAGAAGGACACAATGGCCCAGAAGAGGGGGAGGGGGAGGGCAAAGGCCAGGGGTGACAGCTGAGGTTCTGCCATGTCTCCCCTTTATCCTCACATTCAGCATAAGAGAGGGTCTTGGAGAGAGGTGTCGAGGTCTGAGTTCCACACACTAAAAACTACAGAGGACTCAGAGAGGATTTGGAGAGGAAACCAAAATCTGGTCAAAGAATTGGTAAATAATATCTATAACGAAAGGCTGTAAAAGTGAGATCACAAAATGAACTCTACTCAGCATTTAGTATATGCCAGGCATGGTGCTGGGTATATTTCCCATTCTTTTTCTTTGAGATGAAAAAACAGAAAAATGACCTTATAAAGATTGCACATCAGGTTCTCAACACTGGCCACTCCAACAGGCCCAGCCTATGCGGAGTGAGAGACAAGGGCTGCCTCCTGTCCACAGGGAGCTGATATTCTAGTTGCAGAAAAGAACTATTTAGACAAAAAGTATAATCGGCAATATTCTGTATATATTTGCATCAATGATAATGATATATTGTAATAAAGTGCTAAGTTATGTGAGGGAAAAAAATCACTTGGGAAACAAGTTCCTGTAGAGTAATCTCTTTGGTGTTCTGTAATGAAGGAGAAGGGAAAGGAATATTTGTTGAAGGCTTTTTATGTACCATGTATTTTCCTCTCACAATGCTGCAAGAAGATAGTATTACATTATCGTTTACATCTTATAGATAAGAAAATTCAGACTTGGAGAAGTTTTAAGTTGCCCAAGATTACTCAATAACTGGAGAAAAGGTCTGCTTCATGTCAAAGGTCGGGTGCTTTCTCACTACAGCTGTAGAGGAAATTCCCGTGAAACCCGCTAGCCTGGTCGGAGAGGAGGGCGCAGGGCTCTCCAGGTGGGAGGAGACAGACTTGCCCGTGCACCAGAAGAACGGGCTCCAACTCTAGCAGGAGAGATGTGTTTGGCCCTGGTTATAAAGGTGATTCAGTACCATCTGCGATTTCCAGGAAGAGACACGATCAGCTTTTTTATGGCTTTAAAGGTGGCATCTTGAAAATTCTTTTTTCTTTCTCTCTAGAAGCAAGGGGGCAAATGAGGAGACCTTTCAATGTCTCCTCTACCTAATGAATTTCTGACTCTACAAGCTTCCTTCCCAAGACACTGTGATCCAGATGTTTTAAGAGCTGCCTCCCTTATAGCCTACATGATAACATGTGCAAATAATTTCTGTAAGCATCTAATTGCAAGAGCAATGAGTCCCCTGTGCCTTGTTGGAGGACATAAATTGGTAATTGGAGCCATGGTTAGTGGGCTGAGGTCACATTTTGCTGCTGGTAGAGATGCAGACACTGCAGGCATAAGCTGTCCCCTTTAAGACTTTTACTTTCCAGGTAGTGGCTAAAAAGGGCAAGAACACTCTGTTCTAAGAAGCAGAAAGCAAAAGAAACACAGACTTCCTTGCTCCTGGTGCTTTGGTCTATGACCCTACTCTTATCACAGCTCAAGTTTTAGTCTCAGTGACAAGGTCAAGGTAACATCCATACCTCTTCTTGTACCTAAGGCAGATGGGACCCTCTGGAATACCAGGCCTAAGAACACTTTTGTGGTGGGCTTAGGCCAACAGCCTCCATGGAGGTGAGAAGAGGAGGAGCAGAAACAGGAGGAGGAGGAATCCAGTACCAGCCAAACCTGATTATCTCCCATGGATGTCAGGGCATGAGGGCAACATCTGGGTGCAGCTTCCTTTGAGGTCTGAGAGTCTCAGGACCAGGGATTTCATCCTACAACAAAAAATGGGACCTTTGGGGCCGGCCCGGTGGCGCACTGCTACAGTGTGCCGCTTGAGAAGCGCGGCAGCGCTCCCGTTGAGGGTTTGGATCCCACATACAGAAAGGCCGCTCACTGGCTGAGCGAGGTGCTTGTGCCACTTGAGAAGCGCGGCAGCGCTCCCGCCGAGGGTTTGGATCCCACATACAGAACGGCCGCTCACTGGCTGAGCGAGGTGTGTGCCGCTTGAGAAGCGCGGCAGCGCTCCCGTTGAGGGTTTGGATCCCACATACAGAAAGGCCGCTCACTGGCTGAGCGAGGTGCGGGCGCAACACCGAGGGTTGCGATCCCGTTGCCGGTCCCGGTCCGGTATGGGCGCGACACTGAGGGTTGCGATCCGTTGCCGGTCACGAAAAAAGAAAGACAAAAAGGAAAATAAAATAAAATAAAATAAAATAAAATAAAATGGGACCTTTGCCTGGGGATCTTGGGGTGGCATTTGCCCTATAGATCCAGAGGGAAATCCTTGATAGCAAGAAGACTGAGAGTCTCATATTTTGGTTCAATTATAAGCAAGGTCTAGAGTTCGTAGTGCATACCTGGAGTACGTTCCTTTCCCTTCTAACAAATTATACATCCTTGGTCGACCGTCTCCTACCCACCTCACAAGGACTAAAAAGGACTTGTTGCTTATTTCAAAACGTCTTTTCAGTCAAGTCTAAGGTATGGTACTAGGTGGCCTACTGGCAAAAATTACAAGATACACAATCAAGAAACTTTCTGCCAAATTTACTGTTACTGGGATGCCCTCAGACAATCATTCCAAAATAGAGGCATTTTCTTGTGTGTAAATAGAGGTACAGTACTCTGCGCCTGTCTTGATAATTTAGCCATTGATGTTGAAAACCCATATTAGTGTCTAGATTCAACTTTAGCTCCTGGGGTCAAGTTATTACAGGAAATTAGAGGCATTTAGGAGATTAAAACTCTTCCCTGGTTTTTCAAAGGTTAGTTTCACATTCAGTCAGCTAAATATTCAAGGTAGAATGGACAGGACTTGTGGCAAATAACCTTGTGGTTAAAAGAATGTGGGTTCAGATTTTGGTGCTACCACTTGACAGCTATGTGACCTTCTTTTGCCACGTTCTTCTCACTTTTAAAATAAGGATAACAATAGCAGCTATACAATGTAGAGGTTAACTGTGAAGACTGAATGAGATACACAATATATTATGGTTAGCATGTAGTGAGTACTCAATAAATATTCTCCCTCTCATATATATTATATATAATACACAATATACATATATATCCATATATACACTAAATAGATATAGATGTATAGACATATACAGTATACAGTGAATGATGCATTTCTTCTGAAAATCAAAATTAAATTATAGATGGGAGAGTACTTTGGAAAGAGATAAAAGTTTTGCAATGGAAACATGGGTTATGATTACTATAGCTGTAACTATTATTTCTACCTTTATTACCTCCTTTCAGCAAGGCTACCAGATGTGGCCATGTGGGATGGGCACTGCACACATCTGAAGGCACCTTTCACATATAATCTTCCCTCTGCACCTGAGAGCACACAGCAACAGGCTACCAGATGTGGCCATGTGGGATGGGCACACATCTGAAGGCACCTTTCACATATAATCTTCCCTCTGCACCTGAGAGCACACAGCAACTTTCCATATAAACCTGCACTTCCCTCAGATCTGTCCTCCTCCCAGAGTCTGAGGAACATGCCCTTCTCTGTAGAGTCATTCATTCATTAATCACTAATTCAGTGAAATAAACTGAGAACAGACTATGTTCAAGGACTGGACATATAAACATAAATGCGACACAAGTTCTGCCCTGACTCTCCATGGCTGGGGAGAGAGCCCTGTGCATCAATAAGTGGAAAGCGATGTCATGAGTGCTAAAGTGGGCTTGTGTACAAGAGATGAGAGGGTTACCAGCTTTCCTTCTGTGTGGTGGTAGTAGCGGAGTAGGGGGTAGTGTGATCAGCTGTAGCAAAAAATGAGAACGTTTAACTCCCTTCAGAAATAAAAGTCCCCACAAGCACCATTTTTAAAAGTCAAGAAAATTCAAAGGGGTTCAATCTACTTCCAGAGAAAGCCAGTGGGGATCTTCTGTGATGGCAAGAAGGGACTGGCCCACTCTGCTGAGAACCTCCATCAGAGGCACCTCTGGCAAAAGGAGGCTTCAAAAATAGCTCCCCCAACACCAGACCCAACCAAACGCCAGCTTTG
Source organism: Galeopterus variegatus (assembly GCF_000696425.1). Taxonomy (NCBI): domain Eukaryota; kingdom Metazoa; phylum Chordata; class Mammalia; order Dermoptera; family Cynocephalidae; genus Galeopterus; species Galeopterus variegatus. The sequence continues at coordinate 104,122 of NW_007733213.1, forward strand.
GAGTATATAGAGGGGAAGGAGAAGGGACAGAGATCCGTGACTTAATCGCCACATCCAGTGAATTTCAAATGTAGATTCTTTTTTTTTTAGACCTACGTATTTTTTTTATTTTTAAAGATAATTTATTGTACATATATGTGGGGTTGAAGTTGACTTTCAATACTTGTGTATAATGTGTGATGATCAGATCAGGATAGTTAGCTTTTTCATCATTATAATACCTAATCATTCTTTGTGTCCCTTAACCAACTTCTCATTAACCCCCCTCCTCTTACCCCTCCCCTCCCCTTTCCACCTCTAGTAACCACAGTTCTTTTCTCTCCTTCTAAAAGTTCAACATAGTATTGTGATTGTTGTTTATTTCTTTCTCTCTCTCTTTATTGTTTACTTGTTATTTATGGATTCAGTTCCCACTTATGAGTGAAGACATGAGGTATTTCTCTTTCTGCACTGGGATTGTTTCACTTAGCTTAATTTTCTCTGGGCTCATCCATGTTGCTGCAAATGTCAGAATTTCATTCATTTTTATGGCTGAGCAGTATTCCAGTGTGTATATATACCACATTTTCCATATCCAGTCATCCATCGATGCACATTCAGGTTAGTTCCATAGCTTGGCTATTGTAAATAGAGCTGTGATAAACATGGAAGTGCAGGTATCGCTTTGACATGATTTCCATTTTTCTGGATATATACCCAGTAGTGGGATTGCTGGATCATATGGCAGTTCTATCTGTAGTTGTTTGATATATCGTCTCACCCCAGTTAGATTGGCTATTATTAAAAAGACAGAGAATAACAAATGCTGATGAGGATGCAGTGAAAGGGGAACCCTTCTGAACCGTTGGTGGGACTGTAAATTAGTACAGCCTTTATGAAGAACAGTATGGAGGTTCCTAAAACAACTACAGATAGAACTATCAAATGTAGATTCTTATCTCACATGAAGACTCAGTTCTCAGGAGACAGACCAAAGTCAGCCAGCTTGGGAGAGATGGCCTCTCTTTACATCTGCATAGCATCTTTGAGAGAGGTCCTAACTTGGAATGAGAAGACCTGTGATGGAATCCCAACCCTGTTTCTTACTTGTTGCGTGATCTCAAGCAAGTCACTGAGCTTCAACTTCATTGTCTGTAAAATGGTCATAATAACACAGTCTTCACAAATTTGTTCTTTGGACACTGTATACATCTTAGTTATTATCACATGCTCTGGGATAGAGGTGAGATCTCTGGAGAGAGGCAGAGGTCCCTTCCATTCACAAACAAGGTCTTGTGTACCCCCAGAGCTGCCTGCCCATCATCCTTTAAGGAGCCTGTGCAACTTGCTAATAAAGGACATGTTGCCTTGAGAGCTTTGTGCTCCAGGTCAGGCCAGCTCAGCCCTCCCCTGGCTCTGCTCCAGAGCCTTAATTTGTAAAGAAGGAACTCTAAGGCTATCAAAAAGGAAGTCAAATTGTTTTGGGGAACACAATAGCAAAGTAAGTACAAGTCATTAGCTTCCTCCCTAGGGCCTGAAATCAAGCTTGTCTGGGTAGCTGAAAGGACTGGTAGCACTGTTTACTTAAAGACAGCTAAACAGGACCCATAAATTAATTCCTGTGCCTGACTTTCTGGAATGAGAAGAGGTGAGTCATGGAAGTGGGAGAATGCCTGAGAATGGAGAAAAGATTCCTGTTTCTTTAGGACACAGCTAAATCCCTGATGCTGGCCTGCCTTTTCTGGTCCTCTGGGTGAAGAATTCATTTGGACATATACATGCGCCTAACAGATATCTTCTCTCTGAAACGGCTCTTTTTTTTTTTTTTTTTTCCTTTTCATCTTTTTTCGTGACCGGCAACGGATCGCAACCCTCAGTGTCGCGCCCGTACCGGACCAGGACCAGCAACGGGATCGCAACCCTCGGTGTTGCTCCCACACCTCGCTCAGCCAGTGAGCGGCCGGTCTGTATGTGGGATCTGAACCCTCGGCGGGAGCGCCGCCGCACTCCCAAGCAGCACACTATAGCAGTGCGCCACCGAGCCGGCCCCGAAACGGCTCTTAATGAGTTGCTTCCCAGAGCAGAAAACTAGAAAATCCCTGTTTCCAGCCCTTCCCCTGAAGGCCTCCGGGAAGCCAAATATTTCTCAGACAGGTGCTCTAAAAATTCCTTTCTGAACAGGAATTCCTCAGTGACAGGAGCAGACCAAAGTTAGGATGGCAGAATCATGACTTCTGAGAGGGTTGTCTCAGTGCCACATAGTTATCAAGAAATCACAGATACCAGAACACGGGAGCTTGCGTAAAGATCAACTAGACCAGGTGAGGAAACTGAGGCCCAGAGTGGGCAAGTGACTTGTGTATGAATGGTGAGGAGCAGAAGCCAGCTCTCTAGAAGAATAGAGGAAACCTGGGGTTTTCCCTTTGTGCTGAAAGGACCAGTTGATTGATAATGGATCCTCCTGAGTCTGTCAGGGCACTTAGCTGAAAGTGCCTGGAGCTTAACTTATTAGAAACTAGAGAAAAGGCATTACTTCTTGACCTCTCTAGGTCCTGGAACAACTTGTCTCCAAAAGCTAGAGATGACTCTAAACCCTAAAAGGTTTTTAGAGGAGATGCAAAACTTCTGCACTTGAGCTGTTTTAGACATCTTTGGCCAAATCATGGGAATCTGTTGAGCTTAATGATGTGGAGTTTTGGCCAGAGAACCTTCATATTACATGCATGGACCCCTAGAACATTTATGGTGCATTTCATGGGGCATAGAAACCTCTGCATTTATCACAAAGCTTTAGGGAAGAGTTGCATAGTCTTGATCTGACTCACAAAGCACTCCCAAACTAGAAAAGGTCAAAGATCACCACTGTAGGTCTAGGAGGTCAAGAAAGGTTATTTTCCACCAACCTCCAGAGTAATTGAAAGGCCACCACATCTTCATGACAAATCTAACAGAGACCAACATGTTCCACCCCTTCCCTGACCTGGCAGACCAAAATCTGTTCCACACACACAAGGTGAGCTTCTCAGTTCAGAGTCTTCACCTGTCAGATATGGAAAGGCCATCTGAGATAAACTTGTCTATTCCTTCCTCTTATAACTTTACTAACCACAAACAGCTAGGCAAGACCAGCACCGAACTCTCATCACACCTAGTCCAGCACTCTTTCCACTGCTTCATAAGGTTTCCAATTATTATTAAGTACCTTCTCTAGATGGTCCGAAACTGTCCCAAATGCTAGGGGACCTTCAGGATTACAGGACCTAGCTCTAACCTCAATGAATTTGTAAATGCTTTGGGTAAATGAGTGCACACCCCTAAAACAAAGAATTCTTTTCTTAAAGCCTCTCCCAACCACTGGGAAAAGGAAAATAAGACTCAGGAGGAGCACTGGGGAAGACATAAATCACTAGCATAACTGTTCCTTCCCTGGGCAACTCCAGTCAGCTCAACAATCAATGAGAAGTAATACTCATTCAATAATTAAGTGCCAATTTCTAAGATCCCTCCAGTCTTGAAAACCTTTCGACTGTGTGCTAGGCTAACAAATGAAGCATAAGCCAAAGGATTTGTCCACAAGTTTGCATCTACTACAAAACAACAGGAATTTTTAAAATAATTAGTGAATAAAGGGTAAGGGGTCCCCAAACTGAAAACAGTTGCATTTTAAAAGCTTCAGTGTAAATTGATGGTATGGAATTTGGAACACATTTTCCCACAGAAATAATGTTATAAAGGGCAGTTAGCTTCCTAAGCTAGCTTCTAAAAGCTTATTTAAAGCACAACATTGCTTAACTACAGTGCTGGGAGTACTGGAGACTCTAACCACCTACTTAACATCATCTCTGGATGGGAGAGAATGATGCCAAGTTCTAACTGGGGACTCCAGGAATACATCTGCATCTCCAAGTTTCAGATTCAAGAGTCTCCAGCCCAGACCTGCTCCGAGGATGGCCTCTTTTTGCCTCCCTCTCTTCATAGGGAAGGGCAATAACATTTATTATCTAACTTTCTTAATGCAAGGACTGACCCCTCAGCAATGTCCCTTTCATAAACCAATCTCTGAGCCCAACTACAAACAGAAACCTTAATTCTTTTTAAACCCTTATAGTGTTTTCCTAATTATAAAAAGTAACCATGTGTTATTGTAAAAATCTAGGTAATACAGAAAAGTCTAAATAGGAGATTAAAGTCACCTATAACCACTGTTGAAACAATTTTATCCTTATGAATTCTTTTACAAAATTGGCATTGTATTATAAACACTTTTTGTAATCTGCTTTTTTTCACTTAACAGTATGTTGGGGACATTTTCTGTGTCAATAGATATACATCTTCTTCACCTTTTTAATGATTATCAGGAGTGTAGTCAGAGGAAATGGCACCCAGAGGCAATGTAATGTGTTTGTGCCTTTTCTCTCTGCAAGGATGTTACTACTGCACTAGAATTCTCAAAGACTAGCCATCTGTGCAGTACCCTCTAGACAGATGCCAGGGGATATATCACCTCCACCCTTGCTAAGTCCTTGGGTTACATAGTTTTCTACTCTGTGGATTTACCGAAATTCATTTAATGCCCCATTATTGAGCATTTCGATTTTTGATGAATATAAATATTACCATATTGAAGGTAAGTGGTGTCCCTTCATTTCTAAGACAAAGCAGTTTGGTGCTGGCATGTTCTGTCTGCCCCAAATAAGTTACTTCATGTGTTTCTGGGCCCTCCTTTCAAAGCCTTGGAAACAGCTCATGGGAAAAAGCAGAATTTCTGAACAAAACAATGTAAAACAAAACAAAAAATACTAGCTTCCTCCATTCAACCAACCCTTTCCCCACCATCCACATAATAGGCAAAAGGAAGTGTGCTGGGTAAGTGGGGAAACACTGGGGAGATAAGAATGACCTTGACAGATTCTGAGAAAACCCTTCAGAAATCTTGGGAGAAGATTTCTACAGGTAAACAGGAGTAGACATTTATTTTTTTTTTATTTTTTATTTTTTTTTAAAAAATGACCAGTAAGGGGATCTCAACCCTTGGCTTGGTGTTGTCAGCACCACGCTCAGCCAGTGAGCAAACCGGCCATCCCTATATGGGATCCGAACCCGGGGCCTTGGTGTTATCAACACCACACTCTACCGAGTGAGCCACAGGCCGGCCCAGGAGTAGACATTTAAATCCTGAACAGCTAAACCAAACTTTGAGAAAGCTCACCACCACCGTCGAGCCTGCAGCCCCCTGAACAGCTATCACTGTGCCTCATGCCACCAGTCCTACCCAGGTTTACATGAGCTACCACATGAGCCTGGGATTGAAGTGCCAGCTTTGCCTGTGGTGGCAAGGACATGTGTAAGAGACAAAGGCTGATGGGGTAGTGAGAGGCCAGAGGGAAATGTGCTAATCAGGGGCTAGGGAGACCTGAGCTCAGGTCCTAACTCTGACACTTAAAGAGTCAAGTGACGTTGAGAAGTCACTCACACTCTTTGGCCTCAGTTTTCATCTTGGTAAAAGGAAGGGTTTGGGTTAAATTATATTGACTATTCCTTCCATTTCTAAAACGTAATGTTTCTATGATTTTAGGTAATTAGTTATCTCTATACCAATCCAAAGCTTGGAGGAAGTTGAAGTTTGTCGTAGGTACCCAACTCTATCTGCTCTTGTGGCTCCTCCCTTTCTCTACTTATGCAGCATCCCGGGAGAGCAAAGATGTTTTTAGAAGATTTGTATTCCAGATAGTGGCGCTGTATTGAAAACTCAAGGGTACTCCAGATAAGGAGAATAAAAATGAGCAAACACTTGGAGGTGTGTTTCAAATAGGGGAGAGCAAAGATGTTTTTAGAAGATTTGTATTCCAGATAGTGGCGCTGTATTGAAAACCCAAGGGTACTCCAGATAAGGAGAATAAAAATGAGCAAACACTTGGAGGTGTGTTTCAAATAGGACACTGTCAGGTGTCAGCAACAAAAAATCCAGGCGGAGTCAACCACACTGACCACCACACTGTGGGAATGAACAGGGTGTGTTAAAGATAATGACTGGCCCACTTACAGCAGGTCCACCTGTCTGTTCGTTCGTTTGTTCATCCATTCACCCACTTAAAAAACCCACTGAGTTTGGTACTGTGCTGGGAAATAGATATGCAAGCGTATTTCAAAAAGTTCATGGAAAGATTAATAATATCTTTAATTCCATCTTTCCACAATCTTTTTGAAGTACCCTCCTGTCAGTGACTTAGATATGGCATCTGCACCAAGAGATCAAAACCTAGGTGTAATAAGTCATATCAGATGCTCACAGACCCCTCTGAGAGCCAATTGCATGATGTCATCATCTGAGAGTCCCTTGGGGCTAGCTGGAGACCTAGTCAAAATAAAAATGATGCCTTGGTTTAGATCACTAAGTCTATGAGACCTTGTGATATCCAAGAAGTCTATCTGGATTGAGGGGGTTGAGCAGTGCATGGGGGCAGAGACTGTAAAAAGGATCAAAGTGGAGCTCTGATCTCAGGGGAACATGGAATGGAAATCAGGAATCACTCACATCTATGTCTATTCACTTACATACAAATGGTATAGGGAGCTCTGATTCACTCACAGGTCTGGATTATTGACTACGGACCTGCAAGTGGCCTAATCATGATGTCTGATGCTCAGGTGGACCTGAATAGGCAAAGACCATGACAGGTGACTGTAAACAGATAATGATAATAATAATAGGTAACACAGAGTGCTAGGCAGTGGCCTAAGTGATTAACACACATTAGCTCTTTTAACCCTTACAATTTTGCACAGGTGGAAAGTGTGAACAGAACCTTGTCCAAGGTCACACAGCTAGTTAGTGGTAGAGCTCAGGTTTTAATCTATGCAGGCTGGTTTTAACGTCTATGCACTTAACCACAAAATAAATTACATGACAATGAAGTGCTACAGCACAGCTAAGATCAGAATGCCATGGAAACTGAGAAAAGAGCAAATGATGAAATCCAGGGAAGGCTCCACAGAGGAGATGACATTTGCGGTGTGTCTTGAAGAGTGGATAGAGGTTCTCCAACACAGAGCTGCAGTGGGGGAAGTACATCCCCGGCACCGTGGGACAGCATGAGCAGACGCAGGAGGGGAGAAAGGGAGATGGCATTTTGAAGACCGGGGATTAATTCTACACAGCTGGACCAAAAGGTAATGTGAGAGCTTGGCGTGAAAAGAACCGAGAGTTTGGGGCAAGATTGTTAAGAGATTTGTAAGTCACATTATTTGTTCTGCAGGCAGCAGGGAGCCAAGTAAGGGGATGAGTCAGGACACTCCTCCGATTTTCAGGGATCCCCAGCATGACTTCTCAGTTCGCCTATCCTGGATCACACTTAATGTAAAATCACTTCTCCTTTGGCCACCTGCTCCTCGCTTTTAGTCCCTCCAGCACTGCAGGTAGAGCTGAGGGCTATGTAACTTCATTCCTATCCACTTGGGAAGGGAAAGATGCATAGTTGCTCGATGGCAGAGCTGGGCCAGCGGGGACACCCAAGCAGCGCTCCACCTCAGAATCCTGGACCTCTCTTTCACCTGGAAGCCCCAAATCAAAGAAAATCCAAATATAGACCAGCAAAGGGTTTTTTCCTTAAAATCTCTGAAAGGATCTCTAAGAACAAACCCCACAGTTGGGAGCTCCCT
>NW_007733213.1:112456-113695 GCF_000696425.1 Galeopterus variegatus
CGGGGACACCCAAGCAGCGCTCCACCTCAGAATCCTGGACCTCTCTTTCACCTGGAAGCCCCGAATCAAAGAAAATCCAAATATAGACCAGCAAAGGGTTTTTTCCTTAAAATCTCTGAAAGGATCTCTAAGAACAAGCCCCACAGTTGGGAGCTCCCTTGGACGTCATAAGTGGGAGCATAAACTGGAACTTGACTCTCCCTGACACATGACTCTTCCAGTTCGCCAGTCTATTCTCCTTCTATCCAGGACACAACTGCAGCCTGACCAACCACAGAGTCTTTCAGTAAGGTGTGGCTCTATATCCAAAAGTTCCCCTACTTATAAGTAGAAAGTCTATAGGCCCAAGGGTTGTCAGGCCATCTGCTTCTTGGTGTCTGTGATAACCATTAAGAATGGGGCCACAGGTGGCCCTGCAGCCTTGAGGGCAAAGTGATGCAGTTACAGGAATAATCCAACTGCAGCCCCAAAGCCTTCAGGCATGTCTTAGAGAACTCTGAACTCAACTGAAATACAAGCTCTCTCACTTGGTGGCTGCATGACTCTGGGAAAGTCCTTTAACCTCTCCAAGCCTTAATGTCCTCATTGGTAATTTTTTTTTTTTTAAAGTATCGCCTTTTGTAAAAAGGTTGTTCTGCCTGTGACAAATCTACCACAATATTGTAAATAACTAACATGTTCCAAACTGTAAAAGTGCCATGCAAGTGATGTATTATCAACCAGATTCTCACTGTCCACACAATGGAGAAGGCTCTTCCTATGAGTGGATATGATTCAGGCTTGTCAGTGGCATGTCAACAACAAGAAACAGCTTAGCACAGGGCTGTGCCATGGTTCTGGGGCAGGACAAGCAAAGTGCAGGAAGAGTGCCTTATAAAATGAGGTAGTGAAGTTGAAGACTGAGGTTTGGATCTTTCCAGTTTGGCGAGTAGACCCTACAAAGAGGAGCTTGGTCTGACAGGGAAGAGGTCTACAGACGTATCAGAAGGAAGCAGGGCATGTTGAGTCTGCAGAAAAGAGGGGCATGGACATGGCATCTTGATTTTTGAAAAGTTGGCATGAAAAGGAATATTTGACTTTTTCTGGGCAACTCAAAAGGATGAAGATGGGATGGAAATGAGGAGGAGGAAGAGGGATATTAGCTTATTCTTGTCAGGCACTGCTCTAAGCGCTTCACAAGTATTATGACATTTAATCCTCACAACGATACCATGAAGCAGCTTCTATTATTATTCTCCG
>NW_007733213.1:114555-115387 GCF_000696425.1 Galeopterus variegatus
AGTATTATGACATTTAATCCTCACAACGATACCATGAAGCAGCTTCTATTATTATTCTCCGTGTTGCAGATGAGGAAACCAAGGCATAGAGTTAAACAGCTTGTCCAAGCCACTACCAAGTAAGTGATCGTGCCAGGCTCCAAACCCAAACATTCTGACTCGAGTCCTAAAAAGACTTTTTGGCCTAATATGAGGAAGCACTTTCTAAGGATCAGAGTTTATCAATTAAAAAAAAAAAGACTGTTTTATGGAAGTATTTAAACCGAGGATGAGGGGCCATTTTCAGGGGGCACTGACTCAGTTCCTTGGCAGCAGCTATCAGAAACTGACTGTGACTGCTTTAAGTTGAAAAAGAAAAAGAAGAGGAGAAAAAGAAAAGGGGGGGCGATGAGGAGGAGGAAGAGGAAAGTGAGGAGGAGGAGCAGGAGAAGACATTTGTCAGAAGTAAGGGGCAGAATAAAAGAAACAGCTGAAGATAAAAATTTGAGTAGGACCAGGAACAAGGGCTGCCCTAAGCAGGGAGCAGGAACTGACTAACCATTACTTCGGGGCACAATTACCCCATTAAGTGAGCTCTAATGGATTTCTGTCTCTTTGCCATTCTGCTCAAGATTCAAGTTGCAGGGAAAGAACATTCCCTTGGCCTTGCCTTGGGAAAGACTAACGATAAAAATAGCTAATATTCCTGATGTGTTTATTCTCTACTAGGCACTGTTCTAAGCACTATATCTACATGTATTTTCTTCTCAGAGTACAGTTAAGAAACTGAGACAGGGGCCGGCCCGGTGGCACAATGGAGAGTGAGCCGCTTGAGAGCGCGGCGGCACTCCCG
>NW_007733214.1:0-200 GCF_000696425.1 Galeopterus variegatus
TATTTCTCATTTTTCCTATTTATTAAGTATTCTTATTTTTATAAGTTATGCATTCACTTACGGGAAAAAAGTCAAACCATATAGAAAAGTTTACAGTAAATGGACACAACTATCTTTAAATTTCTCTTTTCCACTTTCTTCACTCAACTTGTAAAAGAATAGTTTATAAGATGACTCTTAGAGAATGAAGGTGGAGGTTG
>NW_007733214.1:5240-6438 GCF_000696425.1 Galeopterus variegatus
TTTATTTCGCCTAGAAGCTTTTGTAATTGAGGGAGAGTATACGAATTTGAGATGGTTAGCTAAGGCTTTAATGGGCTAGCCTTTTCTAACGTTAAAGGTGTGCCCAGAATTTTAAACGGGGGTATGGTCTGGACCTTATTGGCTGACACCTGTAACCCTCATTTAATCAAGCAGGAGAGAGTTAGGCTGAGTGCATGAGATAAGTCCGTGGGCGTTGGTGCCCCAAGTATTATGTCATCCATGTAAAGATAAAGAACTACATGTGGCAGCTGTTTTACAGGATTAAGCAATTGAGAAACAAACATTTGGCAAAATGAGGGACTATCAGCCATGCCTTGGGGAAGCACCACCCACTCAAACCGCTGATTGGGACACTGAAAGTTTACAGAGGGGATAGAAAAGGCAAACTTTTCACAATCAGTCGGGTGCAGTGGAATGGAGAAAAAGCAGTCCTTGATATCTATGGTTACTAAGTATAAGTTGCTTGGTATAGCGGGGGTCCATGGCAGTCCTCTCTGTGGCGTGCCCTGAAGGGCCCTTCTTTTATTGACCTCTCTAAGGTCTTGTAGCATTCTCCAATCTTGGGTCATACAGGATTGATGCACTAAGCCCTGGAGGATGGTTTCTGCCCATGAGGAATTGGGCCCATCCTCTGCAACAGCCTTTTTCAGCTCTTTAAGGTCATAAGCTTCCCAAGGGTACCAAGCAGCCAGCCTATTTCCACTGGGAGTAACGTTAACCGGATAGGCCTGAGGGGCCGCTTCCCCCCACGGGCTGTGGAAGGCTGGATGTTCCCAGCGAGCCATGATAGGAAAAGCCTGCGGCTCTGCCGAGGATGCTTTTAAAGGTGGACTAGCCTCCTGTACTTCTTCAGGTGCCGCTTTCTCTCCTTCGACTAAACTTTGGCGGGGTGAATATGCCGGGAGAGGAGGGCACAGAGTAGGGGCATAGGTATCACTCAGTGGCTCAGGGCCTTGCATTAGCAGCTTTGTTTCCTTTTCTTTTCCCTCATCGAACTGTGCCCAATCCCTTTTTGCCCCTTCCTGATGCTCAGGACGGAAGCAAAGTTTTAGGGCAGAGATGGTTAGATAGAACCCTAAGGGGGGGTCTAGCCCGTGACTAATCTCGTTCTTTCTGGCCAAGGTCTGCACCTGGTCCCAAGCCTCACACGAGAACAAGTCGGACAAAGGCACCCAAG
>NW_007733214.1:7332-36116 GCF_000696425.1 Galeopterus variegatus
GAACTGCGCCCAATCGCTTTTTGCCCCTTCTTGATGCTCGGGATGGAAGCAGAGTTTTAGGGCAGAGATGGTTAGATAGAACCCTAAGGGGGGGTCTAGCCCGTGACTAATCTCGTTCTTTCTGGCCAAGGTCTGCACCCGGTCCCAAGTCTCATATGAGAACAAGTTGGACGAAGGTGCCCAAGGGGCAACCTTCACTACATGACACCAGGCATCGGCGGCCGTGGAGTCAGATATTTCTAAGCCTCTGCTTTTTAACATGCACTTTAGAGCCTTGCAGGCTGTCTCATCACTCTTTCCATACACGCCTCCAATGTTGCCCCATGAGGAAGGGACAAAGGGAGCACAGGGCAGAGAAGTGCAGGGACTTCCCCCTGTTATGGTACTCACCCCGAGATGCAGGCGGATTACTTCATGGCGATTACCGCGGTTGCGAGGGCCACTCTGCTGGTTGATCACCCTTCGTCGATCTTCTTTCAGGACTGAGCAGCCGGAGGCCTCACTCACTCATTTTTCTTTCATCCACGAGTTTTTAAAAAACTCCTCACACAGGGCACCACTCTGTCGGGTCTGCCACCAGCAGCCGACCCGTACAGCCCTAGCCTCGTTCCTTTCAGTGGGTGAGCGAACGGCCTGGGATTCCTCTTTCCCTCCGGTCCCCTTTTGAAGGAGACAGGGGAAGAGAGCCCTGAAGAGAGGTGAGCACACCACCGGCCCCAAACCAGCCCAGTTGAAGGACACTCAGATGTGGTGGGGGTTCTGTCAAGCAGTTCTGTTTATTAACACACAAGCATTGGCTTTTTTTTTTTTTTTTTTCTTTTTGTCTTTTTTACTGACCGGTAACGGGATCGCAACCCTCGGTGTCGCGCCGGCACCTCGCTCAGCCAGTGAGTGGGAACCGGTCTCCACATGGGATCCGAACCCTCGGCAGGCCCAAGCATTGGCTTTTAAAGGTAAATGGCAAAGGCAGGTTTTTGACATCCTCCAATCAGCTTAAGGGTTAAGGGCATGCATCCTGTCTCAATACCTAGCTATTGCAATTACGCAGTGTTCACAAGTGCGGCCAATAAGGGCTAAGGCAAGGTTCCGGCAGACACTCCCACCCTGCTTTCTCCTGGCGCCGACTTAGGCTGCCACGTTAGTCCACTTGTAATGTCACTTTAAGGTGGTATTAGTTTTTTAAAGTCCCAACAAGATTCATGGTGGTATGTGGTAGGCAAAACCCAAAGCACTGCACAATACAGAGAATGCTAATATAAAATTAAAGTAATAGTAATATATCAATATTGATTCATAATTATAACAAATGTACCACACTAATGTAACATGTCAATAATAGGAGAAATTATAAATATGGGTGGGGGGAGGATATGGGAAATATCTGTACTTGCTCTTCAGTATCTCTGTAAAACTAAAACTGCTATAAAAATAAACAAAAAAACAAACAAGGTTTATGTAGACACTACATATAACATATTAATAAGGCCATGTGGCCATTTTCTTAATTTTATTGTAGTTTCATCACAGAAAGCACTATGACAGTATGAATAAATTATAAAACATATCTAAGCAAGACACTACATATAACATATTAATAAGGCCATGTGGCCATTTTCTTAATTTTATTGTAGTTTCGTCACAGAAAGCACTATGACAGTTGAATAAATTATAAAACATATCTAAGCAAATGAATAAATTATAAAACATAGCCTTTCTAGAAAATATCACAATATAAAATTATTTCACATCTTTTATCCATTTCCCCTATTAGGTCAAAGACGTTGTCTTCTTTGTTTTCCATTGTAACCCCAGTACTTTGTACAATGTTGAGAACATTTTTAAAATAGTTGTTAAATGACTGGGTAACTGAACTATTTAAATTGAAAAAGACCCCCCCAAAAAACAAAACAAAACCAAAAAAAAAAAAAAAAAACAAGAAAAGTAATTGCAATATGAAAATTAAATTGAAAAACCTGATGTCAATGTATGGAATTTTATATGTAAATGCAATATAACTTTTTAAATTTTATTTACTCTGTATTGAGTTAAAATATATTTAGTTTTAAACTTGAGACTATGTTTAGCTAATTGAATCTCAAGACATTTTTATTTACAGAAAGCAATTTTACAGTGTCCTCAAAAGCTATATTTGAGTGTATTCAATTACATCATGATTTTAGGAAAAGAAAAACATATAAGTATATTAAGATTATTAACATTTTTTATGTAAAAGCTAACTTTTAAACTTAAATATTATTTTTTTAAAAGCTATTAAATCTAATGCATTATATTAGATGTAATTAAAACCAGAAAATATATACAGACAGTGGTAAATTTGTTCCCAATTTGGAGGTTTTGGGGAAGTTAAAATTTTAAAGTCTTCTCTATGTTTTTAGGCCCTTGATAAGAAAATGGCAACTTTCAAATAACGTAACCAAAATTTACTCTAGTGGTAGTCTGTGGACAGCATACTACTGAATATTTATGCCAACAAAAAAGGTGAAACATACTAAAGAAACTCACATCATTTAAAAAAAGTTGTTTTTAATATTTAAAAAAGCAATTATACAAATCAAGCTGAGTCATAGCTAACAAGGCAGAAGCTGTGGACATAAATCCACAAGGGAACTAAGCAGTACAACAATGATATTTAACTTCTGTTTTAAATTTTTTTTTTTAAAAAAAGCACATTTTTTGTTAATTCCTATTGCCACTGCCAGTAATACTTCCAAGGTGGCAGCTGGGCCCCTAAACACTGTGACAGCATAGAATGGTGTTTGAGAGCAAGGTCTCTGTAGTCAAACTAGCTGTGTGTGAAAACTGGCTCTCCACCTACTGCATGACTCTGGATGAACACTGAAATTCTTTGTATCCCAATTTCCTCATCAGTAAAATGAGGATTATTGTAATGATAACTACTTCATTCTGTTATGACAATTAAATGAATTAATTTGTGTACAGCACTAAAGATAATACTTTGCATATAATAATCCTGCAAACAGTAGCCATTATTTTTATCAGAAAAAACTATAAACATAGGCAGGTGTAAGGTAGGAAGGAAGGGGAAGTAACAACCATCTTAATAACCATGGAAACAGAAAGGAGCTCCAACACAAAGGCTCAATTAAATTCACTCTTCATTGAACTGCTGCTATGTACAGAAAATGATGGAGGAGAAATTGGGTCAAACATGACATCCCTCAAGGAAAGCAAGAGATAAAGTGCTTACATAAACATCAAGTCCACATGAAATAATTGTCAGATATGTATAAATAAGTAACAATTGGTGAAGTAACTTGGTTACTCTCATCAGTAAACCTTTATAAGTAAGAACACATTTGAGATAGTACCTAAAGAATAAGTAGGCTGTCCTTAGGTAGAAGGGAGGGGGGAATCTCTGGGAAATGTGATGACATGAACACAAATGTATGGTAAAGATGGGTATATGGTACAATCAGTAAATAACCCAGGTTACTGGTGATGTACAAAATATAGCACTGGTGGTAATGGTAAATAAGCCCAAAGGTAACGTAAGCAGATGTCAATGAGTTAGTTCATCAGTAGTTCTATGACAATATAAAATAAGTAACCAAAGCAATCAATTTTTAAATAGCACCATGTTTGCTCATACTCAGGCAAAATTATTCATTATCCTACTCATTTATTTTTCCTGCTTTGCTGCAAAATAATTACCATCATTATAATAAAAGTATACAGTAATGGGTTTTTTTTTTAAGTAAAATCCATTGTTTGCATGTATTTGTATTTAGCAAGTCAGTAAAATTAAATAACAAAAATAAGTTGTGGGGCTTAAGATACAGTACTTGCCCAGATAAAGTTTTCTTAGACTTGTTGGGTTGTGTCATTTACTAAAGAAGCAAGAGAAAGTAAAAAAATAAACAGAAGGTACATATAAGGTATAATGTACAAAAGTTAAATAGGCAATTTATCATTTTTTAAAAGAACTTTCCCACTGTTTGTATAAATGTATGCTGGAGATAAAACAGAACTGCCATTTCTGGCAGTAGAGTGTAACCATTAAGAAGACAAATCTAAAGATTTTTAGTTTTCTGTACATGAAAGTTATTGGTAATTATTTTGTAGTTAACTCTCTGACTTTGAAGGTTTTATCACTTAAAATAAGAAAAAGATTTATATGGCCATAGGCAAAAAGCATATGAAAAAGATTGTAAGTAAAAATATACAAATTTCTTTCATCCTCAGAGAAAACCTGTCTTATAAACTACTCAGATTTAAGAGATACCAAAAGAAGAAAATTATTGAGTTTTATGAAAATTCCACATGTCTTTTTTTTCTGTGTGTTTGCTATAACATCTTTATTATGCAGAGATCTAAAATGCTGCACTGTCTCTCATGTACTTCTACTAGAAATGATATAACGAAAATGATGTATTTTATTTAAGTACATGCTCCAGGTCTCGAAGTGTTTTTGATAAACCCAATCCCACTCTGCTGTCCCTGATACCCCCTTAGCAGGATCTATGACAGGCCCCAGAATTCCATGTGCTCTTGTTGGTCTGCCATAGTGAAATAACCTAATCTCTCTTGAAATCAAATCAAGAAGCCCCACAGAGGCCTGTGTATAAGGATAGACCCCTCAGAGCTGCTTGTTCTAATACCATCCTCCATTGTCCATGATTCTACCCTTGGTAAGGATACACTCCATATAAGACTACCATTCCTCCACACTAAGACACCTTCAGCCTCACCTCTGACAACTGCCTAAAAGATCAGTTCCAAGAAAAAGATATAATTTGAGTTTATTAACCACTTCTGCTAAAAAAATATCAGCAAGACTAATCCTGATCTCCTTGTTTATTTCAGATACTACCAGAAGTGCAAACTTTCCCCTTCCAATTCTGTGTATACATCTTACTCCCCATCCCATCAGGTTTGACTCAGCTGAACTTGCCCTCCTTGAAACATCTTTGCTTTTGTTTTTTCAGACATCACCCTCTCCAAATTCTTATACCTCACTGACTACTCCTAATATTCAAAGCTGATTCCTCCTTCCTTCCGGATCTTCAAACTTTAGAGTGGCTCAGTCCCCAGTTCTTATTTGCTCTCTCTACTGTTACTCCGTAGGTAATCTCATTCAGTCTCAAGATTTTATAGACCATATCATTAATATACTGATGATTATCAAATTTACATGTCCCAAACTTTCCCTTAGTTCAAGACTCACGTACCTAACTTCCTAGACAATATCACCATTTGCATGTCTAGTAGTAAGGTCAGGCTTAACATATATAAAAGAGAACTCTTGATTTATCCCTTCCAAAAAAAGATATATCTCCTGTGTCATCTTACACTTTTCAATAAATGGTATCACCATTCTTCCAGTTGGTGAAGCCAATAAAATGACATCATTTTTTTATCTCTCTCTTGCTCTCACACCTCGTATCTTATTTGTTATCAGATGAAGTCAATTCTATCTTCAGAATATAGATTGGATACAATCAATAATCACCACCTCCACAACCTACTACTCTAGTTCGAAGAACCAACATCTCTTGCAAGGACTTCTGAAATAACTTTCTAATTGGCCTCTCTTCTTTCACTCTCTACTCAACCCTTCTCTCTTCATCCCTGTAGGTACATTCAATGCTCTCATACCTGTTCTTTGACTTTGATTCCCTGTTCTCTTTACTCAGCTTTCAAAAGTGAGCAAATTTTTCTTCTTTAAAAAAATTTCCTGTGGAGTGTGTTGTAAAAGAAGGGAAACAAATCTTGCTTAACTTCACCACCTACTAGTAACCATTCTATTCTCTTTCCTCCTTTCACTGAAATATACTTCAAATGAAAATGGTTTAGGGCCGGCCCGGTGGCACACTGGAGAGTGCACCACTTGGGAGCACGGCGGCACTCCTGCCGAGGGTTCGGATCACATGTGGAGACCGGTTCCCGCTCACTGGCTGAGCGCGGTGCGGGCACAACACCAAGGGTTGCGATCCCGTTGCTGGTCACCAGTGCGGGCGTGACACTGAGGGTTGCGATCCCGTTACCGGTCAGTAAAAAAAGACAAAAAGGAAAAAAAATAAAATAAAATGGTTTAACCAATTTAATTGTTTATTGATTTAGCAAATGTCATCAGTGACCTATTAGTTATGAAATATAATGTCCTCTCAGTTCTCATTCTCTTTATTTTCCCTATAATACTCCTCTCAATGTATATAATTTTAAATTTTTTCTTTACTTTTTCTTTCTCTTCTCTCTAATTTTGAGAAATGTCATGTTGGTTCTCTATGTACTTCACTGGCCACTCTTTCCTCACTGAATACTTTTCTTCTAAAAAAAGTTATTAATAATCTCTTCTACTTTCTTAACACACTAGACTTTGCACCTATAATTCCAACTATTCTCACTTTTATACGATTAAGAAGCACTGAAATTTGCAAGAGAACTCGGGATTGGGAATATGCATATAATGCATATGCCAATTTTCCATCTTTAAATATATGAGCAACATTTTTGTGTAACTTTTTTCTTTTCAAATAATACACATCAAAAAATATATGTGAATTATTTTCCATAGCTAGATACCTATTCTCATCATCTGCTTTCTATCTCTGGAAGTGTTGCTGTTACTTCAGGCTCTGTTCATCTCTAACGATTACCTTTTTCTAATGTCCCATATCCAATCAGTGATTTTTCCATTTCAGTGCCTCTTACAACTTCTCATTCTTTTCATTTCTTTTCAGGCCTTTATCACTTCTCACCTGGATTACTTCAATAGAATTATAATTGGTCTCCAGGTTTCAGACATTTCTCTTTACTCTCCATCTTACTTACTATTGATAGATTAATCTTCCTACAAGTCCTACAACACCCTTTCCATCATGTCATTTCACTGTTCAAAAATCTTTAGTGGAAGAGAAAATGGAAAAATGAAAATAGTTTGCTTGAGAGAAAGATATGGGAATTTTTTTTTTCTTTTTAAACCCTACATTATTTTATAGTGTTGCTTTGTGTAATTATTATAATAATAACTACTTAGACATTAAAATTCAAGTGACCTCTACAACATACTTCCAGCATTCTTTTCGCACTTTTTAATCCACTGTTCCATTGAACACAAATTTTAATGAAACTCTTTCTATATTCTCTCTACATTCAAACTATAAAAATTACATCCATAAATTATTTTAAACTTAAATTCCACCACTGTATAAAGTTCCTCATTATATTTGCTGGAAATAATTCCCTTTTACATACAACAAAGCTAACTTCTTATGAGAATCAATCATTTGACCCTCATCATTTAAGCTGTTCATTGGTATTTATGTTTTTATTTATTTATTATTTATTTATTTATTTATTTATTCCTTTTTGTCTTTTTTTACTGACTGGTAACAGGATCGCAACCCTCGGTGTCGCGCCTGTACCGGGGACCGGCAATGGGGTTGCAACGCTCGGTGTTGCGCCCGCACCGTGTTCAGCCAGTGAGAGGGAACCAGTCTCCACATGGGATCCGAACCCTCAGCAGGAGCGCCGCCGCGCTCCCAAGCGGCGCACTCTCCAGTGCGCCACCGGGCCGGCCCTATGTTTTTATTTTTAATTTTGTTTTCTCTTCAGATTGAAAGGAAAAGATATCCTTAAGAACAAGATTTTCCTTTGAAGTACAGGCTACAGTAGTTTGAAAACATACAGTGGACATTTAATAAATATTTATCCTTTTGTTAGGTAAGTGATCAAATGTTTGAAAGGCATTAAGGCATTTTCTCATGGAGTAAATTTTGACTTTGTTTTAAAATTAAAAGCAGAAGCAAGAATGTGTTGCCATTGGAAACTCTCCCAAAAGAACCAGCATTATAGCAATTTTTTAGTCTAGTATTAAGAAATTGAGTATAAATGTGACACACCAACTAAAGCAACTCATTTATTGTGTCTAAATGAGACACTGTTTTCTCATCCTAAGGAAGAAAGTGCTCAGTTTCCCTGGGTTTGGGTTTCAGGACATGCCTCTGGGTTTCAAGCCATCTCCCAAGGTCTCAAGCCCCTCCTCTAGGCACTCCTCTAGAGAAAAGTTATTCTTGCTTGTTAGACCTATTTTTTGGCACCAAATGGGGAAATTGAGACCACAAGGGGCTGGCTTATGTAAATCTAGTGGCTGGGCATGCTCAGTAGAGTAGGGTTATATAACCCTGGTAGCTGAGCATGCTCAGTAAAGTGGAGTTTATCCCTTTAATGACTTTCCACTAAAAATGCTGAAGAGCACAGAATATTCTTGAATATGTTCAGAACATGTGATAGAATTTGACTGTTGAATATACTCCAAAAAACACAAACCAAGCATGTGCAAGACTATGTTACATAACAGGGAACCACCCCCTTAATTGAATATTCATTAGATAGCATAAATATACATTAGATAGTGAAATTATACAAGCTAAATCCAGGCAGAAGGCAGGGCCATTGCTCACTTTCCTGGGGCCAACCAGCACTTTGCTCCCTGAAGTGTATATGCTTTACTTTTCTGTAAAGCTACTTTGAGCAGGTGGCTGTTCACTCTCTTGAGCCAGCCTGAACTATGTACTAAACCTTAAGCATGTATTTCTCACTTTCGTGTTAAACTTGGCATGGGCCTTGCTCAGTCTCTGGAGCTATGCTGCACTCTCTCTGTGAAATCTGTATCTCTTATTCATTCTGTTAAACCCATTCTCCCTTTCTACTATGACTCTGCTCTTGAATTCTTTCCTGTGGTGGAGTCAAGAACCTGGTAAGAGGACAGGGTGGGTTGAGGCTGACTATCGGGCTTCCCAGACCTTTCCTCCAGCATCAATCCAACTAAAATATCAGGTGTGCTCAACACCCAGCTTTCCAACATCAAAGTGCAGGGAATATGAGCAGCACACTAAGTGTCCCTGTGTTTGGCTTTGTTTTCGTGGACATCACTCAGAGATCAATCCTCACTTAAATTGTGATCATTGTGGAGCAGGGATGGGATAAATTCACTGGAGCCATCATTAATGCTTTTTTTAATTAAATATTAAATCACTGTGGCACAGAGTACATGGGGTGAGCCAGCTTAACAGCAGTCTAAGCAAAAAAGAATAAAAAACTTATAAACACATAAATAATAAGGATGTCATTTCTCTTTCCCCCCCTTTTTTTTTCTGATGAGACAACTGAGCTGAATCAAAGAAAGCAAATGAATACATCCAGCTTCCTGGACAGATTAACTGCTATTTTTACTACACATTTAATCCATGTTTCACTGCAGTAAGCAATTCAGGCAAAGATCTGATTATTTATCATTTGATACTCTTTACAAAAGCTAAAGATTACACTCATTCTAAATCTTATGTTAGCTGGCAGTAAACATAGCTCAGAGCTGGCCAAGGGGTTGATTACACTATGCGGGTGAATTGCCACAGCATAGAGAATAGCTCTTTTGGCCTCTGCTTTCTACTCCTGATGATGGCAAAGAAGAGGTGGCGATACACTCACCACTTCAGCCACCAGTTGCTGCTTCTGTCAGTTTCCACCCCAGAAGTATTGTAACTAGAACAATCATTTATTGAACAGATTTTCTACATGCAGGGCATATACGAAACCTGGGGAGTTAGAGGTTTCAGCCAGTGGTGGGATAGCCATTGATAACTGCAGTGACCACTGGGAAAAAAATAAAAAAGGAGTGGGATCTAACTCAGACACAATGAGTAAAGTATAAATAAAATACAGAAAATTTCCATTTAATTCTCTGTTTGTGCTGGCCTTGGCATAGATTAGAAAATCCTGAGAGAGATTCTTTTTAGCTCTATTTACTACCACCACAACTCTTAAATACATAAATGAAACAATGTATTTTTAAATTCTACCATTATCTTTTGATTCCAAATAAAATGCTATTGCCAGTCATAGCTATTTGTGATGGTAATTGTTGCATGAACAAGTAGCATCTGTATCTCAGAGCAATCATATTACTTCTTTATATTGCCAATCTCCATTTGTTATCTACATCCAAATATATATCTAACCAGGATTATTTCTTTCCACTCTGCATAAAAGTGGTGCCTTGGTTTGTGGCACCAACTGGTATCTGCAGAGCTTGGCTGTGTTTGGGATGATGACTTGGTTCTACTTCCCAGTGCTCCTATTTGCTTCAACCTCAGCTCTCCCTACAGATGGCTTTCAACAGTGTAATTTTTCACCCCTTCATGGTTTTTGCTATTGTCTTTTGACAGAATTGTGTTTTAAGTAGATTTTATTGAATGAAAGGAACATATATTCTTCTGGGAACTGGAGACTGAACTTAATAAAATGGGGATTTTTAAAAAAAAAAAAAAAGGAAACCGCTCTACAGAGGTAGGCTTAAGTCTTATTACCTAAAGACTGATATGTTACCAATGCTTTGAAAAGCTTCAGCTAGATTTACAAATGGAACTATGGTTGTGACTGCTAATGAGTTTTATGTTTGTTTAATATCCAACTTTTTTCTAAAAATAGAGTCTATGAAACTAAATATAGCATCAAAAACACACATTGATTTTCCTATTGGATGTTGGCCTCAAGTTTATTACTGAGATTCTTAGCAGCTGATGCAAAAAGGGAAATACAATTTATAGTGTTTATAAGCAGAAGAATATCTTTTCTTAGAAGCAGCAAGATATCCCTGTTAATGTCCTGAGAATATTTCTTCCATGGATACTTATAAACAGATCATTGTATGGTGTTGCAAACACTGGTTGAACCCTACAAATATAAATTATGTACCATATGCTTCTAAAAGGTCATGCAGTCTCAAAGTACATTTCAGTTCCATTATTTATACTGGCATTTTTGACTTTGCATTCTCTCCTCCATTAATTATAACAGTTTGGCATGGTGCCATCTGTTCAGTTTCAATCCAGATCTGTTTGTATGAGGGCTGAGTCTTTTTCTATTTCCCTACCATATTTCCAGCATCTAATCAGTACCTGAAACATACTGAGCTCATTAACATTTGTTGGATGAACAAATAGAACCTCTAACTTGGAACAATCATATATCTTTTTTACATAGTCAATCTTCCCCTGTTAACTTTATCCAAATATATCTAAATCCCAAGAGTATTTTTTCATAGATGCTTGGAATTTCTCCAGTTTTACATAACCAGAAATTGACTGCAGGATCTTTCATATTTCTATTACTCATACCAGGAAATTATTTTCAGGTTTTTTTTTTTTGTTTGTTTTTTGTATTTTCTTATCTTTCTACATGCTGCAAAATAGCACGCCCTTTTATTGTCAGATTTTAAGCCTTGGGATTCCAGGGACAAAAGAATAATAGGTAAATAAATCAAACAAATTTAAATCTATGTTATTTGAAAAAAATATGTAAAATATGTGCTATGTTTATAACAATTTATTACAAACACATTTAAACAATTTTAAACTAATAATTTAAAATGCAGATCTTAGGCACATAGATGAAATTTATTAATAGCTTCAATTTTGCTGACTATATCAGTAAGAGTTCAGCAATGCAGAAGGTGCTTTACATCTATAGCTTCTGAAATTTAGAGATTACAAATTTCCAGATGATATAATTACCTTGAGATTTAACCCTGAATCCAGTTAATTAAAAGTTACAATGACCTAATTTGCCTTCTCTTCCCTCACAAAAGCTGTAAGATACTGCTGTGCCTAAGCATAGCTTTCCCACCAAAATATTAGAGGAAAAATATCTTTAAAATTCAAGTGTACAGATAGGAATTGGACTGCAGTTAATGTTTAAACCATATATTTATCCATAATGTTTTAAAATCCCTTTTCAAACAATCCCATTTCAAACCCTAACCACTTTATACCTGTACTAAGGCAAAAATCTACTATCTAAATCTGACCCCTATCCTTCCCTCTCTCACACTCCAGTTGATCAAGCTCAGTTCAATCCAGCTGAGAAATATCAATTATTAAGAGCTGGTGGGTTGGGAATTTACTGGAATGGATCTCACTGGACACAGTATTGCTTCCATAGTGACCCTGTCTAAATGTTTTTTAGTGTGCCTTTCTCAAAAAACTCATTTCTGGTGAAGGCTAAGAAGAAATAATTCTCATGTTCCATCTGTAAGTTTCCTATCTGGATAGCTTTATTGAACTTATTTAATTTATATTTTAAAAAGTCCTCTAGTTGCCAGCTGGCAGCCATAAATTTCAAGTAGCAGCTCAAATGACTACAATTTAATCTATTTTATGATTCATCATTCAACTGTCCTTACTTATCATTTTGCATTTTATAAAATGCTGTATATGCTTCCTAGACATGTATTAGAGTGATTATAGATGAATTAAACATTATTAATCCAAGACTGTAACTGGCTACTATCTGATGCTGCTTAGTGACTTAATTATGTTAGACAGAGTAAATTGTTTCAAATGAACCTTCACAAAGGTCCTTAATAAAATAAAACAGTGATTTTATTTTGTGTTATCTACTTTCTGCCAGAAGGTTCTCTAGGGGCTTCTGCAGTTTTCTTTTCCTTCCTATTAGCTAGAAAGCACAATCTAGTAAGCCTATGAACCTTGCAAGAGCTTACACTGAAAATATTTCTCTGTCTTTGACAAGCACTACAGTAAGATTTGGGATTGCTGTGTAAGCAACAAGATTTAGTGGTTTTCTCTTAAGGGAGCTGGTTACGGAAGCCACTGAGAATGCCTTAGGAAAGAAAGAAGAACTTTCATATTGATAGTGTGTAGAGGGGATAACTTTATATAAAATTTTGAGTGGAGTAGATATTTGAATTAGAGAGGAAGTTTCCAAAATAGAACTTAAAATGTCAGCAGATTCATAGAGGAACTGCCTTAGACAGCAGGCTGTAAAAGATTAAATTTAAAATAAGGGGTTAGGTTACATTGCCTCTTCAGTTTGCTTTGCACAATGCCAGAAGTTCACGAATGAGGGCAGACAATCTGTCTATCATTTCTAAGACAGAGCATACTAGCCATGACTTCACTCAGAAGCAGGCCCCTCACCCGTGAGCGGTGTCGAAGGAGCACAATGTATTTCTCATTCCCATAGTAGTTTGACAGACAGGTCAAATATGTGAAAAAGTATAATGGGATAATAAATTTACTACGCTTCTGAGCAAGATGTGCAATGCAGCAGCCAAAGCATGGGTCTTTGTGGAAAGTAGCAGACAAAAGTGGTTCTCTGTGGGAAAGAACTGCTTGGGACAGTGGAAGCTTTCTAGACAAGTTGTTGCTATTCTTAGTCTTCCCTCAGTATGAAGCCCATGCTCAGCAGAGCTGGCCCATTGAATAGAGTTATTTATTTCTCCTTCCTGTGCACATTCGCAACAAGAAAACACCACACATGCACCAATGGTATAGAACTCTTGTATTTAGGAATGTTTCAATTTCTAACACTCCTTTTACCTATAGGGTACCAATTCACATTGGGATTTTTCAGATGTTTTAGTTCTTTTATTTCCAAGTATCATCCCCCTTGCGCAGAGCACAATGAGGCTGACTACACAAAATGTACAAAAGAGTAAGAATTCCATTTATTGTCATTGAAATTTTCTGTCATTGCAATGCATGCCTTAGCTTCTAGCAGGTAGGTATCTAGGAAAGATCTATCTCTAGTCCTATCTTGACCTTTACGAATTTTAGATGGGCAATATTGGCAAACATAAAGAGTATATTAAATCTAAAAGCATTTAAAAATTAGCTCTATAATAACTTCAGTGCAAGTCTAAAATTTTGTATATTTTATTAGAGAAAGGAAAAAAAAATATGTTTTATTGCACACAGGTGAAGTAGGAAGACACAAATGAGGAAATAAAGAGCTTCTTTTCAGCCAGTTGAGGAAAGCATCAACAAAGAGCTCACAGAACGTTAAATGCTCTTAGTGCTCAGACGAGGACTCGTAGGGATTCATAGTTAGGCCCTTGGGTGAAACATAAGAAAGAAGTACAAAGTTGAGGCAGTATAAAGGCAAGAAAGTTTTCAAAAAATACATTGTCAGAAAGTGCCAAGAACTAGTTTGATTTTAAAATAGGAATTCTCCAGGAGTCATCTCTGATGCAGTCTTTGAACATCCCTCGTAAAATACAATGAACCTTGAAAAAACACCAAAAAAGCTCCCACGACCTCAAAAACTGGGACTGACAGTCAATGTATGGCAATAACATGGGAGGAATTTACATCAAAATATGATAAACTGGACTAGAAATCAATCATTACATTTGCCAGAAACTGAGTAAAAAGTTGTTAGCCAGAATGAACATTAGAAATATATTTTCTCGAGTACTCCAGTGTTTCCTAGGCAGATAAATGCAAAGTCTATTAACAATAAAACTGGCCATCTCTCATTTTTTTCAAGCAATTTGAGAAGCGTTCACCAACCTCCTCTATAATTACTTTTATCATCTATTCTGAGACTGATGCTCCCAGAAAAGTGTGGTAAGAAAGTATAAGGAGGGGAGATGGAGTAGAATAGATCATCTTGTTAAAGTTTAGATCCCAAACACAACATTTTTAACTGGAATGACAAATGTGTGGGAGCTAGAAAGCTCAGTAACATCAGAGTATTTTGGAGAGTATAGTTATCCCTGTACCTTTTCTTCTGTGAGCGTCATAAAACCAATCAACAGATATAGATTTTATAGCGCATGAATCTGATATAACTATACTCGATGAACGTATTCTTAGGTTGGACTAAGAACAATGCATATTAACTTGTGTTCCTGATATTTTTTTATGTACTTTTCCTCAGGTCATCTGAAAATATGATCAAACATTCCGAATTTTGGCAAACTTTTGGTCTGGAGAGCCCTTTTTTCCTCTGCCAATAAAATAACAGAAAACAGCAATACCAGGAAAAATAGTAATAACAAAACTCTCCTAAATGAACACCAAAAGATAAGGTAAAATTTAGCTTTTTCAAAGTTTTATTTGTGATTATCAAAACATGTGAATTTGTGATACAAAACTAAAGCAATGTCAGGCTTTGTATGAGGAATTCCTTACACAGTATGTTACTGATTTTTCTTCCATTGGAAAAGAGAAGCAAAAGCAATATAAATATGGAGGTGTCAGAAAATGATCATATTTAGACCCCAAACATCTCATAAAGCAAAGATATCTTTGTATATGCAGACATTAACCAGACCGAATATTCTCATTTATTGAATATCTCTCCCTAAAAAGTTGTTAAAATTTGAGGCAATTACAACTTCACTACTCTAAATCGTTCATAAGAAAAAAATAATAAACCAGAGAATATTATAGCTTCATTCCCTATTACTGGCACTTCTACATTACCCAATATATAAACACACATGCACATTCCTTCTCACATATACACACATTCACACACACATTCACATACACAATCCCCAAACATCTATGGTGAAGAAAGAACCAGGGAAGGCCTAATAGTGCTGTAGTGCAAAAGTGCTAGAGAGGGGTGGGGTGGGGGATGGGGATCACGTCATAAAATACCTTAAGCCTAAATACATCCTCTATATTCTGAGATTGCTTTATATTTATTATATTTGCATGGTGCACTGAGAACCAAGTACATTCTACTCAGTGTATAAAAACTGGTAAGTGGGAAACTAAGACACAGTCCAGGACAACTGATTAACACTATCATAGACAATATGGATCACAAGGAAAACAGTAATTGAACAATGGAAATATTTCAGTTTGATATAGGAGGAAAAAAGTAAGGATTAGGTGATCTTTGACACTTCAGTTTTTTCACTTTTTATTAAATGACTGAATCCCCATAGACATTTTGTTTCTTTTTGAAGTTTTCCAATATTTAATCTGATTGATTAATAAAGATAGATAGGGAGAATTAAAAGATGCCAACTGAAATAAGCTCAGGAGGTATTTTCCCATTGTTTGTTATTTTTATTTTAAAACATTTGACAACATAAATATTATATTTCTTTGTATTCAAATGTAATGATCTTCCACTTAACGATTTCACTTTTATTGTTAAACTTAGATTGTTCTTTTCCAGTCAATGATTGTATATTAATTCATCCAATTATTAGACCATGTGGATAAGTTTTTTAAAAAAAGTATTAGCAATGCTTGGAAATGCTATGTAACCAACATATTATATTGAAAATTGCTAAATCTATGAAAAAATCAAGCATTTATTTGCCTTCCCTATAAAACTCTACCCCAGAGTAGAGTAACCATGTACTCTTAGTACCTCAGAGTAACCAAATAGCTGCTAAGGGAAAATTTCTTTTAGGAAAGATTTATGGAATTAGAATACTACCATTTTGCAAGTCTCAACAGAATAATGGATCTGGGCAATGATGATCAATGGGTGATAATAAAAACAAAAAAAGAAAAACAGATATTTTGTGCTCCCACTAGAAGCACACGAAGCCATCTATGAACTAGTCTTGACAAAAAATAGCAAAGTGAATCTGATACAGCATCTATGTCTAATTAAGAATTTATTGGAAATACAGAGTTAAGAGGAATATGTTAAGTGAAAACTATAGAAGAAAAAACATGATCTAATTCTTCAACAATTAAATTCAAGGAAAAATGAGAGAGATATTAAAGAAGATCAATAAGACATATTAACCAGCTGAATATATGGAACTTATTTGTCCCTGATGGAATCAAATACACTATTTCAAAAAAGAGACAGCTGAGGAAATGTAAACACTGACTGGATATTTAATGACATAATAGTTAGAGGAGGTTCACTACACTCAGTTATTTCTATGTTTGTATAAGCTTGGAAATTTCCACAATAAAACAATTAAGATGACAAGCTAGTTCCTATGCTATAGAAACTGGTACAGATATATGGATACACTTTGAAGTGAAGAGCATTTCAAGTTGTTTTTTAGAGCTAGCAGAATACTAACCCAAACCAGAAAACTGTATGCCCGTCAAATTACTGATATGCATTTTCTCGCCTCTCAGAAATAGGACTCTTCACCAATAATGTAANTTTTTTTTTTTGTTTGTTTTTTGTATTTTCTTATCTTTCTACATGCTGCAAAATAGCACGCCCTTTTATTGTCAGATTTTAAGCCTTGGGATTCCAGGGACAAAAGAATAATAGGTAAATAAATCAAACAAATTTAAATCTATGTTATTTGAAAAAAATATGTAAAATATGTGCTATGTTTATAACAATTTATTACAAACACATTTAAACAATTTTAAACTAATAATTTAAAATGCAGATCTTAGGCACATAGATGAAATTTATTAATAGCTTCAATTTTGCTGACTATATCAGTAAGAGTTCAGCAATGCAGAAGGTGCTTTACATCTATAGCTTCTGAAATTTAGAGATTACAAATTTCCAGATGATATAATTACCTTGAGATTTAACCCTGAATCCAGTTAATTAAAAGTTACAATGACCTAATTTGCCTTCTCTTCCCTCACAAAAGCTGTAAGATACTGCTGTGCCTAAGCATAGCTTTCCCACCAAAATATTAGAGGAAAAATATCTTTAAAATTCAAGTGTACAGATAGGAATTGGACTGCAGTTAATGTTTAAACCATATATTTATCCATAATGTTTTAAAATCCCTTTTCAAACAATCCCATTTCAAACCCTAACCACTTTATACCTGTACTAAGGCAAAAATCTACTATCTAAATCTGACCCCTATCCTTCCCTCTCTCACACTCCAGTTGATCAAGCTCAGTTCAATCCAGCTGAGAAATATCAATTATTAAGAGCTGGTGGGTTGGGAATTTACTGGAATGGATCTCACTGGACACAGTATTGCTTCCATAGTGACCCTGTCTAAATGTTTTTTAGTGTGCCTTTCTCAAAAAACTCATTTCTGGTGAAGGCTAAGAAGAAATAATTCTCATGTTCCATCTGTAAGTTTCCTATCTGGATAGCTTTATTGAACTTATTTAATTTATATTTTAAAAAGTCCTCTAGTTGCCAGCTGGCAGCCATAAATTTCAAGTAGCAGCTCAAATGACTACAATTTAATCTATTTTATGATTCATCATTCAACTGTCCTTACTTATCATTTTGCATTTTATAAAATGCTGTATATGCTTCCTAGACATGTATTAGAGTGATTATAGATGAATTAAACATTATTAATCCAAGACTGTAACTGGCTACTATCTGATGCTGCTTAGTGACTTAATTATGTTAGACAGAGTAAATTGTTTCAAATGAACCTTCACAAAGGTCCTTAATAAAATAAAACAGTGATTTTATTTTGTGTTATCTACTTTCTGCCAGAAGGTTCTCTAGGGGCTTCTGCAGTTTTCTTTTCCTTCCTATTAGCTAGAAAGCACAATCTAGTAAGCCTATGAACCTTGCAAGAGCTTACACTGAAAATATTTCTCTGTCTTTGACAAGCACTACAGTAAGATTTGGGATTGCTGTGTAAGCAACAAGATTTAGTGGTTTTCTCTTAAGGGAGCTGGTTACGGAAGCCACTGAGAATGCCTTAGGAAAGAAAGAAGAACTTTCATATTGATAGTGTGTAGAGGGGATAACTTTATATAAAATTTTGAGTGGAGTAGATATTTGAATTAGAGAGGAAGTTTCCAAAATAGAACTTAAAATGTCAGCAGATTCATAGAGGAACTGCCTTAGACAGCAGGCTGTAAAAGATTAAATTTAAAATAAGGGGTTAGGTTACATTGCCTCTTCAGTTTGCTTTGCACAATGCCAGAAGTTCACGAATGAGGGCAGACAATCTGTCTATCATTTCTAAGACAGAGCATACTAGCCATGACTTCACTCAGAAGCAGGCCCCTCACCCGTGAGCGGTGTCGAAGGAGCACAATGTATTTCTCATTCCCATAGTAGTTTGACAGACAGGTCAAATATGTGAAAAAGTATAATGGGATAATAAATTTACTACGCTTCTGAGCAAGATGTGCAATGCAGCAGCCAAAGCATGGGTCTTTGTGGAAAGTAGCAGACAAAAGTGGTTCTCTGTGGGAAAGAACTGCTTGGGACAGTGGAAGCTTTCTAGACAAGTTGTTGCTATTCTTAGTCTTCCCTCAGTATGAAGCCCATGCTCAGCAGAGCTGGCCCATTGAATAGAGTTATTTATTTCTCCTTCCTGTGCACATTCGCAACAAGAAAACACCACACATGCACCAATGGTATAGAACTCTTGTATTTAGGAATGTTTCAATTTCTAACACTCCTTTTACCTATAGGGTACCAATTCACATTGGGATTTTTCAGATGTTTTAGTTCTTTTATTTCCAAGTATCATCCCCCTTGCGCAGAGCACAATGAGGCTGACTACACAAAATGTACAAAAGAGTAAGAATTCCATTTATTGTCATTGAAATTTTCTGTCATTGCAATGCATGCCTTAGCTTCTAGCAGGTAGGTATCTAGGAAAGATCTATCTCTAGTCCTATCTTGACCTTTACGAATTTTAGATGGGCAATATTGGCAAACATAAAGAGTATATTAAATCTAAAAGCATTTAAAAATTAGCTCTATAATAACTTCAGTGCAAGTCTAAAATTTTGTATATTTTATTAGAGAAAGGAAAAAAAAATATGTTTTATTGCACACAGGTGAAGTAGGAAGACACAAATGAGGAAATAAAGAGCTTCTTTTCAGCCAGTTGAGGAAAGCATCAACAAAGAGCTCACAGAACGTTAAATGCTCTTAGTGCTCAGACGAGGACTCGTAGGGATTCATAGTTAGGCCCTTGGGTGAAACATAAGAAAGAAGTACAAAGTTGAGGCAGTATAAAGGCAAGAAAGTTTTCAAAAAATACATTGTCAGAAAGTGCCAAGAACTAGTTTGATTTTAAAATAGGAATTCTCCAGGAGTCATCTCTGATGCAGTCTTTGAACATCCCTCGTAAAATACAATGAACCTTGAAAAAACACCAAAAAAGCTCCCACGACCTCAAAAACTGGGACTGACAGTCAATGTATGGCAATAACATGGGAGGAATTTACATCAAAATATGATAAACTGGACTAGAAATCAATCATTACATTTGC
Organism: Galeopterus variegatus; assembly: GCF_000696425.1. Taxonomy (NCBI): domain Eukaryota; kingdom Metazoa; phylum Chordata; class Mammalia; order Dermoptera; family Cynocephalidae; genus Galeopterus; species Galeopterus variegatus. The sequence continues at coordinate 27,288 of NW_007733214.1, forward strand.
CAGAAACTGAGTAAAAAGTTGTTAGCCAGAATGAACATTAGAAATATATTTTCTCGAGTACTCCAGTGTTTCCTAGGCAGATAAATGCAAAGTCTATTAACAATAAAACTGGCCATCTCTCATTTTTTTCAAGCAATTTGAGAAGCGTTCACCAACCTCCTCTATAATTACTTTTATCATCTATTCTGAGACTGATGCTCCCAGAAAAGTGTGGTAAGAAAGTATAAGGAGGGGAGATGGAGTAGAATAGATCCTCTTGTTAAAGTTTAGATCCCAAACACAACATTTTTAACTGGAATGACAAATGTGTGGGAGCTAGAAAGCTCAGTAGCATCAGAGTATTTTGGAGAGTATAGTTATCCCTGTACCTTTTCTTCTGTGAGCGTCATAAAACCAATCAACAGATATAGATTTTATAGCGCATGAATCTGATATAACTATACTCGATGAACGTATTCTTAGGTTGGACTAAGAACAATGCATATTAACTTGTGTTCCTGATATTTTTCTATGTACTTTTCCCCAGGTCATCTGAAAATATGATCAAACATTCCGAATTTTGGCAAACTTTTGGTCTGGAGAGCCCTTTTTTCCTCTGCCAATAAAATAACAGAAAACAGCAATACCAGGAAAAATAGTAATAACAAAATATGGATACACTTTGAAGTGAAGAGCATTTCAAGTTGTTTTTTAGAGCTAGCAGAATACTAACCCAAACCAGAAAACTGTATGCCCGTCAAATTACTGATATGCATTTTCTCGCCTCTCAGAAATAGGACTCTTCACCAATAATGTAACTGTTTTCTAAAGCTTTCTAGGCAAGAGAGAACAGACAGTGCAAAGTCCTGAGGCAGTAATAATTCCTTCCAATTAGGAAACAGCAATAGAACTAGTGTGTCCAGAGAAGATTGTGCAAAGGAGAGTGATAGAAGGCGAAGTCTGAGAGGGGGCACAGTCAAGGACTTGAAGCCTTCTTCGAAAGTGAGAAGATTTTTTTTCTACAACTGTAATGAGAAGCCATGGGAGGGTTCTGAGCACATGAGCTACATGATCTGATTTTTAATTTAAGAGTGCTTAGGATGTCATATGGAAAGCTGATTCAAAGGGAGGAAAAACACTGGGAGAAGGAAAATAAGTTTCAAAGTTTCTTCATTAATTTAGGCAAGAACTTATGACAGCTTGGTAGCTCTGGGGGGACAGGCAGAAATGGTTAAATTTGGGATATATTTTGAAGAAAATATCACCAAGCTGATGGATTGATCTGGAATGTGAGAGCAAGAGAAGGGTCAAGAATGACACAGAGTTTTTAGGCCTGAATATTGAATGAATGGTGATGCCATTTAATGAGTTTTCAGAGTCAGTGGGGAGATGGTGTGTGCAGAGAGACGATGGGTTTAGTTTTCAATATCTATTAACCACCCAATGAAAATGGCAGGTAGTTAAGTGGATATACAAGTCTAGACATGTTAGTGAAGAAGCCTGGACTACAGATATATAAACTTGTAAATCACGGAAGTTTTGTATCACGTTAAAGAGTTTGAAAATTTTATCTTATCGGCGATGAGAGACAATGGGAGAATTTCAGTCAGGGAGGAGATATGCCAATTATTCTAACTGTGGCAATTGTATTTCCTAGCCCCCTGGTTTCTGCAGTGCGGGGAATGAGCAGCCTATACCGGAATTCAAAGAATCCATGTCCTCCTGGTATAATTAGTTAATTCAAGTAGGTTTTAAAATAATAAATAAAAGATGACCTAAATCAATGAAGCAATATACTATGTATAGTGACCAGAAGAATCAGTTTCATCAAGATGATAGTTTTACCCAAATTAACTTGTAAACTCAATGCAACGCTCATCAAAATTTCACGTGATTTTCATAGAAATTAACAATGTTGACTTAAAACTCACACACAAGAGTGAAAGGCCCAGACAATTTTGAATAATACTTAGTAGGCACTCACTTTACCAGATATCAGAATTGCTATAAAATAATGGCAGTCAAAACATGGCTATCAGTGCTAAGAAGAAACAGACTAGAGAGCCTAGAAATGAACCTACATATACGCACGTGAGGAACTTAACAGGTGAAGGGTGGGCTATTTAATAAATGGTGCTAACCAAGTGGCTAGATCTATTAGCTAATAATTACAGGCTGTCGTTACGTAGCAGGCACTGTTATAGAAATTTTACACCTATTATTTTATTTAATCATCTTAATAATGTACGAGGTAAAGACTTATTAATCTCCTTTCATTTATGAGAAAACTATGGTACAGAGAGGGTGGGAAACTTGGACAAGAACTCATTGCTAATAAGTGGCGGAGTCAGCATATCTATATGGTAAAGGACAAAATTAAATCCCTACCTCATACCATGAAGAAAAATTAATTTTACATGGATTAAAGATCTAAAAGTGAAAATCATTACCACACATTTTATAAGGAAATATTTAGTTAACAAAGGATTTTATAACGAGGATCAAAAAAACACCCATAATAAAATGATGGATTCATTTGATGTCATTAAATATAAAAGCTTCTATACACCAAAGTCAAAATAAATGTACCAAACACACCATTAACAAGGTCAAAAGGCAACCACAGAATGAAAAAGGACATTTGTAATCAAGCCTGACTTTCAACCATTATACACTGAGAAGGTCATAGTCATATTTAAAATAATTTAGTACCAGTTATAATTAATAGCAACAGCTCTGAGCCTCCCTAAAACTCTTTCTCCTGGCCTTCTCAGCCCTTTATGAATTAGTCACCCTTAGCAAATGGTGTTATTCTGAATATCCCCTTGTTTTTAACTCATGTGACCAATAAAGGGAGAGAGGAGATATAAAGGGTAACTGTATCGATGATATTTTTTTACTTCAAAAAACAAAAGAAGCCAATGTCAAAATATTAACATGGTGGGTTTATGGGTGTTTATTATGTTAGTTTTTATACTGAAATATTTTTAATGAAAGAGAAAGAAAATAAATGAGAATTACATATTATGTATCAAAAAATGAATGTTTCTAGGTTTTGACTCTGTAACATCATTAACAGGGCTGAAGAAAAAAAGTAACAAGCTACAGTTATTTAATATCTGATGTTTCCTACAAGCTAAAGCCCTGGTGTTCCAGAAAAGACTCCTTTTTTGCTTCATTTTTTTCCTCAAGGAGCATCACCAACGTTTTCCTGCACAAACCCTTTTATTACTCGATCTTTGAGTGCATTTATACACCCTTGGCTTTGGGCCTGGCTCGGTTTCTATGCCCACCCTAGAGACTGGGTGTTTGGGACTGTGTCAGCCTCCAGTGTCTGCTGCTCTCAGCCCAGCCATGCCAATTCCTCTGTGCAGCACAAGGAACAGTCATGGGGCTTCCCCCTTCCACTAACTTTGACCTGAAAGATAAGGTCTGTCAATTGCTTTTGTCAGTTTTTTACTACTATCTTCAAAATGTCGTGGCATGAATGACATTTTATTAATCTGTAACTGTGGGTTAGCAATTTGTTTTATGTTTAAGTAGATGGTTCTTCTGCTGTCTGTGCCAGGGTCACTCATGTGGTTGCACTGATCTGGTGCATCACTGCGCATGGATGGTCGAAGATGCCTCCCTAGCATGTCTGGAGGCCGCTGCAGGCTGTTGGCCAGGCCACATGTCTCCAGCAGACTGGCCTGAACTTCTTCACATAGCAACAGCCTTTTAAGAGATCAAGCCCCAATGTGCAAGCATTTTTCAAGCCTCTGCTTGCATCACATTTACTATTGTTCCATTTGTCAAAGTAAGTCTTAGAGGAAAGCTCAGAGTCCCATGTGAAGGGGCAATATCCGAGGATGTAGGCACAGAAAGACATGAGTCACTGAAGGCAATTACTTTAAGAATTTACTACAATTAAGCTACCTATACTCTACCAATCAGTTATAGGATTCAGTTTAAATGCAAGGATGGGACAATTGTTAAGTAGATTATTAGACAATTGTTTTATAAAATATTACATAGTCTTTAATTATCATAATTATAAATCTATGGAAACAGAAAAAATTACATAGTTTAAGAGTCTTAATGAAGTAGTTGTTCATAAGCTACAATTATATTTATGTAAATAGAAATGAAAGATAAAAAATGGTAATAATTGTGACTTTAGTATAAATTATTTTTAATTTCTAAGTATTCTGTGGCATTGTTATATACGTTTTGTTGTAAAAGTAAATTTTAAATACCTGATAATCAAACTGAGGTTACCAGAGGTGGGGAAGGAGGTTAGGGGAGGAATTCATAAAGGCCACCAAAAATGACAGCATTGTATAATATCGAATATACTAATTATACTGATTTAAGTATCACATATTACAGATATGTATTGATATTCAGCTCTGTACCCGCTCCCCAGACTTGTATAACCAATGTGTTTCAATAAAAAAAATAAAATAAAATAAAATAAAACGGAGTTGCTAGTGTGTCCTGGGAAAAAAACTAACTAAATAAATACCTGATAATAGTATCACATCAGCTTCCAGATTACACAATTTACTTTTGTTGGTAGACTTGTTTTTGGTCAAGCTAGTTGGGGATATTTAAAAGTTGCACATGTGAATCAGATATATGAACCTTTTAAAAGCCAGTAGATCATGATTTATACAAATTCACTCTCTTTTCTGCTTTTTAGTGCTAGTTGGTAACATGACGGGTAAAGATGAAAGTGGGTAGATTGGTAATCTGATTAAGTCTTTGATTTTCACATGCATCACCTTTCATTTTGTGGGCAGTTTATTTAACAACAATCAAGACCACTGCAAATTTGAATAGATTGTCAAGGTAATTAACCAGAACATTCAGCTCTTTCAAAATCCTCATGCATTTGCAGAAAAATCTGAACCTCATCATAAATGTCAGCACAACTACATATTTGAAATATAGTCACATTTTTATCTTCAATTTGGATAGATATTCTACTTTTATTTTACTCTTATGTAATGAATAAGATGATAAAGTTAAGTATTAAAAACTTTAAGCTTCAAAAAATTGATAGGGTTTTGCCTTTATTTTGTGCTTTTAAACTAAGCAAATCACAGATCTTTTTTTGTTTAAATCTATATTGGTACTTTTAAGTTTTAACTGTTTTATTTAATGTTAGAAAACTAACAACTGGCTTTTGGGCATCGTGCTAAATGGCTAGATTTGATAGTTACATATAGACTTTAAAGAATGATCTGTTCTTCATTATAAATAATTTCTCTTATGGCATCTCACTTTTGAAGTCTAAACTGGTTTCTATAATTTAAATCTGTATTATTCCTTTAGTGACATTTTTATTCCTAGTTATAGCAAATGCAGTTTTGGTAACAAACCACAAAATATAGCTTTCAATTCTTCTAAAATCGATAGTCACATTCAACTGGGACAGAAATTTTTAAAAGATTTTTTAGTTTGTTTTTTTGCTCTTTTTTAAAAATAACAGTGCCCTTAACTATTCAGCACTCAATTCTGTGACTTACACACAGCTTGCTCTTTCTCCTGACACAAAGGAAAGTCAAAATGCTGAAATCAGACTGCTCAGGACTTTGAAGAAACATAAGCAGGTTACTTCCTTCTAGACAAAAAGGAATCTTAGCACAATAGCCTGACATTGCACACTACCTGCTGATTACAAGTTAGCCACATGTGAGGAACCAATTGACCAAGAGAAACTAAGGACACATACTGATTAATATGTTATACATCATGTGTCCTGAGAGATTTGTTGCCAGTTACAGTATTTCTTATAGTATTTCTTTTAAAACTTGTGATGCTGAAGGATGTTATTATTTCCTGTACAAATAGGACATTTATAAATTATAATTTATCACCAAAAAAGAGGGTTGCATTATAAATGTAATAGTTGACTCTCATTTACATGTTCCAATGGAGAAATTAAGGCATTCATGTGCAGCTGTTTTAAATTAGCAGAACATTTAAATATCAATTATATTTAACTTTGAAGTTTATGAATTAATATCTTTATATCAAATATCGATGTGCATTAAATGGACATTCATATCTACTGTGAAGGCTAATATAGACATGATTTTATATTTTAATGCACATTAAATAACAGAGGGGAGGGTGGTCCAGATACCACCTGTTCCTTGGCAGAAGGCTGGCAACTTGCATCTAAAATCTGAAATTGAAAGTTAACCCTAAGTATGAATCCTTATTACTCCAAATTTAGGTTATGTGGAAATAAGAATGCAATCTATTCTAAATGGTAACTTAAATACAATAATATAAATATGGTATTTAGAAAACAAAATTACTTTTGTTTTCTGTTTTTATCAGACTATGTAGGGTAGAGTGCTAAGTTTTGAATAATATAAGAGAAAACAAAGTGCAGAGAGAGAAGAAGGATCTAGATATTGGAGGAGATGCACAGCAAGCCATTTATGTTACAATGTGGAAATGTTTTCATTAACAACTGGATATAGGGTATGAATGGTGGCTAATATAAGAGAAAACAAAGTGCAGAGAGAGAAGAAGGATCTAGATATTGGAGGAGATGCACAACAAGCCATTTATGTTACAATGTGGAAATGTTTTCATTAACAACTGGATATAGGGTATGAATGGTGGCTCCAGAGTATAAAACTCTAAACATCAGGTAGAAATGAGAAAAAGGGAAGATTACGAGGCAATATAATAAAGAAACTTTGGGAATTGCGGGAAGATGGTGGTCTAGAGAAATCTAGGGCACATTTCTCCCACGGAAGATCAGATCAGGGTCACTGTTACCAATACTGCATTCACTGGTGACATTATCAAGACCTAGGATCATCGCCTGCCTTCCCACTGTGAGTTTTGCACCAGCCCACACTGCTGTCATCTGCAGCACTGCTCCAGCTCCTGATGCTGCTGGTAGCCATATAAACTGGCATTACAGCTCTAACCAGGCCAGCCATGCACAGGATCCCTGCCTATACTGCTCTATCAGTCAGCCCAGCTGAAAACGGGACACCTGCCATAGTCACATACAGCGTGGCTGCTGCTGCCATAGCCATCCCACCAGCTGGATTGACTGGGCACTGAACCCCCCACCCACACCACTGCATCAGCCAGACCAGTAGCAGGTAGGACATCCTGCTGATGCTGGAGCAGTAGCCAGCCCAGCTGGGTGCAGGACCTCGACTGCTGTAGCCTGCACCTCTGCTTCTGTCACTGCCACCACCAGCAGCCACACACACCACTACCACTGCTGCTGTACCAGTCATATTGGCTGAGGGCAAAACCCACTACTGCTATCACATTACACAAGAAGAATCCCAAACAGAGACACCAGAAAGAGGAGGAAATTTATCTCTTCAAAGCCCACTTCAGAGTAATAGAAGAAGCAACTGCTTGATCAGATGACTAGAAATATGAAAAACAAGCAAGTATGATACCACCGAAGGAATACAATAATTCTCAAGTGCCAGAGCACATAGAAAGGAAACTCTTGGAATGGCTGAAAAGCAATTTCAAGTAACAATCCTAAACAAACTCAGTGGGATAAAAGAAGACTCAGACAACACAATGAAACTAGAAAAAAAGAATACAGGACTTGAAGGAGGAAATTTACAAAGAGATAAATTCCATAAAAAAGAATGTAGCAGAACTCCAACCACTCTAAACATCCATCAACAGACAACTGGATAAGGAAAATGTGGTATATATATTCAATATAATACTACTCTGTCATAAAAGAGAGTGCAGTTCTGCCATTCACAGCAACATGGATGAACTTAGAGAAAATTACATTAAGTGAAATAAGCCAGACACAGGAAGAGAAGTACTGCATGTCCTCACTCATAAGTGGGAGCTAACATGAGGAAAGAGCAAAGAAGAAAGGAAAGAAGGAAAGAGAAAGAAAGAAGGAAAGAAAGGAGAGGAAGAAAGAAAAAGAAAGGAAGGAAGGAAAGAAAAAATCACAATAATATGTTGAACTTTCAAAAAAAAATGACAACAGAACTATGGTTATTAGAGGTGGGAAATGGGGAGGGGAGGTTTAGAGAGAAATTAGTTCAGGGTCACAAAGATTGATTATATTTTGTAAACATGAGTATAATACTTATCCTCATTTGATCACCACATATTACACACATGTATCGATATTCAATTCCTTACCCCACAAATATATATATTCAATAATATTTCAATAAAAAAACTGTCAAAAACAACAACAACAACAAACTTTAAGCCAAAAGAGTTACTCAATGATAAAGCAACCTGCTTACGTGGCAGTCAATCTCCCATTACTGAGGGTTAAAAAGAAACTGAAAGATTGTTTGTAGACAAGATGGCTGAGCAGGAGTTTAGACTATAAAACTAGAAGAATATTTTTAATTCTATGATAATGTCGCATGCATTTTTCTAAAGTGGGGTTATTTTTTGTTTGTTTTATGTTCTCTGAATTTAACAAAGAATATTACTTAAATATCAACACATATAAAATGTGGATAATCAAATTCTTAAACAAAAGAGGCAATTGGCTTTAAAATATCATGAAAAAGCATGTGCACATAGCAAAGAAATGCCTTCTGGGAATACACATAAAGTTATATTATCAGGAAAGCTAGACCCATACCACTCACCATATACTAAAATCAACTCAAAATGGATTAAGGATTTAAATATACACTCTGAAACAATAAAACTTATTAAAGAAAACATAGGAGAAACACTTCAGCAAATAGGGCTGGACACAGACTTCATGAATACGACCCCAAAAGCACGGGCAACCAAAGGAAAAATAAACAAATGGGACTATATCAAACTAAAAAGCTTCTGCACAGCAAAAGAAACAATTAACAGAGCTAAAAGACA
>NW_007733214.1:37008-39836 GCF_000696425.1 Galeopterus variegatus
GGGGTGGGGGGAAGAAGATATAACAACTACAATTTTTTGAAGTTGTTACAACAAGCAAACGAAAGGACATTCTTGGGTGGGAGGAGGGAGAGGGAGGAGGGAGGGAGGTTTAGGTGATGGGTCATAATAATCAACTACATTGTATATTGACAAAATAAAAATAAAAAAAATAAAAAAAAGGAAAGCTGATGGCATAGTTCCCACCTGAAGGCTGGTAGGCTTGAGACACAGGAAGAATCAATATTTCACTCTGAGTCCAAAGGCAGAAAAGAAGTCAATGTCCTGTTCAAAGGCAGTCAGACAAAAAGAATTCTCTTATTTGGGAAAAAGTCAGCATTTTTGTTCCATTCAGGCCTTCAGCTGATTTGGTGAAGCTCATTCACATTAGGGAGGACCATCTGCTTTACTCAGTCTACCCATTTAAATGTTAAGCTCATCCAAAAACACTTTTATAGTAAAAGCCAGAATAATGTTTGACCAAATATCTGGGCACCCCATGGCCCAGTCAAGTTGACACACAAAATTAACCATCATACCCAATATGGCAACATCGAACAATTTTTATTTTTAAGTGGTGTTGTGATAATTCCTGAAATGCTGTAGTTTTATAGTCACTAAGACTCTTATCATTGAATAGGTATGGTACACCGATGGAAGGAAATACACTGGCATATTCAATATCATATTTTTTGAGGGGTAAGGTGGCAATGGTGCTTTCAGGAATGTGGAATTGGTGGTTACTGTGAAGTGCAATTGATTCACTGAACCAGGAAACAGCCTCAAATTAGCCAACCACCCACTCAGGACAAGGTTTGGAAGCAGAAAATCATTTACAATAGTGTTTTCAAGGGAATCTGTGTCTTTTGCAGAGATGATAGACAAGTCTGAAAACTAGGCTCAAGATATGGTTCTGACTGTTGCAGAACTGCAGACAAACCTTATATTAATAGCTCTAGCAACTTTCCTATGCCGACATCAAAGCACTGATAGGACATATTAGAATATGTTTTGATACACTTAACTGATTCCCTCAAACCCTCTGAATCTGCAGAAGTAGTTAACTCCCCCTTTCTAGAAAATAATGGCCTCACTTTGCCTGGAAAAATTACAAAAGCCTTATCTTGACAGATAACTCACAAGAATATATTTGTCCTGCTCAAGAATTGTCTTTCACTTCTAGGCCAGTAACTAGGATCAAGTCTTTTTTGATTGGGAAAGGACTTCCCCAGCTTTGGGAGGCAAGAAATCATCTGCCCAAAAGCTGCAGCAAAAATAGCAAGTATCAAATCTTGAGAACGATGGACTAGGTTAATATAAAACTGGATAAGAAATAGTTTCCTGATACAGAAACACTCTCCCATGACTTGGGATGTAAGGTTCAGGCAAGGACACCTACAATCAGTCTTAATACCCCTCTGAGACAGCTCCTTGAAACATTAAATATATCTTGAAATAAGTACATGAAAAGCAGGTAATATCTGAATTAGGTTTGCAGCTTAGTTCATACATTGCTCCAATGTCAATTTCCTGGTTTTGATAATGTACTAGCATTATTTGAGACATTACCTTTGGAAAAAGCTAGGTGAAATGTTTGTTACTTTGTAACTTCTTATAAGTCTTACATTATTTAAGTAAATGTTAAAAAAAAAAAAATGATGGCTGACAGTAACTGAAGTAGCGATGTCAGAACTGCCCTGTGGAGTATTGGTGAAGGTGGCAGAGAGAGGTGGGCATGCTAGAATAAACTCATTACATTTAACCAGACAATCCACTAGTTGACTACTTCTCTGTAAAGGCCCAAAGGATGCTCTCTTCAATAAAACAATAAGAAATGAGTTAGTGAGTGTTGGGAAAATGGAATAATTTGGTCAGGCTCCCCTCTCCTCAGGACCAGATAGGGGCGGTTCCATAAACATTGTGTGTGGGGGTGGAGTACAGGCGCCTGCAGGGCTCGTGTTTTACTGCCTCGGTGCCTGCCCTGCGTGGCCATGTTTTTCCAGACCTGCAGCTTCCAAGGACCGTGTGACAGGTTGCCTACCTTGTAGACCTGTGTGAAGGGGTCTGGTGACCCAGTCTGGCGTGTGAAGGGTTTGGCATCCAGTCTGTGAATGGGCTTGAGGGGTCTGGGAGCTCCTGACCCAGCCCTAGCATGACAATCGTCCCAGTCGGTGCAGGATTACCAGCAGGTATAAGAGCCCGACAACTGGCGTGGTTGCCTAGCTTTACAATTGGCATCACCAACAGGATTAAGAGCTAGACAATTGGCACCGTGAGCAGGATTCCAGACATTAGTCTCACAGAAGCCCTTGTCATAGCCAAACAGTGAGGTTGGCACTGACATGGGTGAGAAGCTCAGTGTGGCCGTCCTTTGCAGGCTGTGGTTGACAGTAGGGGAGAATTCTATAGTTGAATGTATGTGTCCCTCCAATATTCATATTTTGGAATTTGAACCCCCAAAGTGATGATGTTAAAAGGCCTTTGGGAGGTGATTAGGCCATGGGGGTTCCACCCTCTTGGTTGAGATTAAAGCCTTTTAAAAAGGGCTTGAGGAGGGCCGGCCCAGTGGCACACTCAGTAGAGTGCGGCACTTGGGAGCCCGGCGGCACTCCCACCGAGGGTTCGGATCCCATATAGAGACCGGTCCGCTCACTGGTTGAGTGTGGTGCGGGCGCGACACCGAGGGTTGCCATCCCGTTGCCAGCCGTGGTATGGGCGCAACACTGAGGGTTGCGATCCCGTTACCGGTCATGAAAAAAGATAAAAAAGGAAAAAAAAAAAAGGGCTTGAGGGAGTGAGTTCATCCTATTGTGCTCTTCCCCTTCCACCAT
>NW_007733214.1:40519-42117 GCF_000696425.1 Galeopterus variegatus
AAAAAAAAAAAAGGGCTTGAGGGAGTGAGTTCATCCTATTGTGCTCTTCCCCTTCCACCATGTGAGGGTGCAGCTTTCATCCCTCCCTCCATGAAAGAACTTGGCAAGAAGGTGCCATTTTGGATGAAGAAAACAAGCCCTTACAAGACACTGAATCTTCTGATGCTTTGATCTTGGATGTTCTAGATCCCAGAACTATGAGAAATAAATTTCCATTGTTTATAAATTTCCCAGTTTGTGGTATTTTGTTACAGTAGCCAGAATGGTTTAAGACAGAGACTGTGATGGAACTGAGCTACTTAATATGATTGAGAATGATAGGATGCTGGAATAGTAAAGGTACTGGGGAGGCATGTAAGCAAGATGGACATCATTATCATAATGGAAAGCAAATTTAGAATGGCAGTCATTGATCATCTCAAGAAGCACACATATTACATGCTTCACAGAATTTAACTCAAAATGAGTAAGAGACATAAATATAAAATTCAAACCTGTAAGACTCCTAGAAGATAACATAAAGAAAATCTAGATAACCTTGGGTTTGGTGATGACTTTTTAGACACAACACCAAAGCCACAATTAATGAACGAAATTAAAAATTTCTGTTTTGCAAAAGACACTATAAAGAAAATGAAAAGCCAAGCCACAAAGCTTGACTGAAAGAAAATAAATGCAAAACATCTGATAAAGGACTGGTAGCCAAAATATGGAAAGAACTCTTACAACTTAACAATAACAAAACAAACAACCTGATTAAAACACGGGCCAAAAACCTTAACAAGACCCCTCACCAAGGAAGATATACGGATGGCAAGTAAGCATATGAATAGATGCTCTGCATCGTATGTGATTAGGGAACTAAAAAATAAAAGAACGATCAGATTCCACTACACATCTATTAGAATGGCTAGAGTCCAACGCACTAACACACCAGTGCTGACAGGGACGTGGGGTGACAGGAACTCTCATTTACTGCTGTTGGAAATGTAAAGTGATACAGCCATTATGGAAGAAATTTGGCAGTTTCTTAGAAAACTAAGCATACTCTTACCATTGATCCAGCAATAGTGCTCTTCAGTGTTCACCCAAATGAACTGAAAATTTATGTCCTCACAAAAACCGTCACACAAATACTTACAGCAATTTATTCATGATTACCCACACTTGGGAATATCCAAGATGCCCTTCAATGGTGAACAGGCAAACAAACTGCAGTACATCCATACGATGTAATATTACTCAGTGATTTAAAGAAATGAGCTGTCAAGCCAGGAAAAGACATTAAGGAATCTAAATGCACATTTCTAAATGAAACAAGCTCATTTAAAATGGCTATGTACTGTGTTTCCACCTATTTGACATTCTGGAAAAGGCAAAACTGTGGATATAGTAAAAAGATTATTGTTTACCAGGGATATAAGGGACTCCTGTTGAGGAAGAGAGATTCAAGTGAGGGAGAGATAAATAGGTGGATCACAGGGATTTTTTAGTGCATCAAATCTATTCTGTAACAGATTGTAATGGTGAATACATGTGATTATACATTTGTCTGAGCCCATAGACTGTCCAACACAGAATGAGCCCTAATGTGAAAC
>NW_007733214.1:42557-86677 GCF_000696425.1 Galeopterus variegatus
TTATTGTTTACCAGGGATATAAGGGACTCCTGTTGAGGAAGAGAGATTCAAGTGAGGGAGAGATAAATAGGTGGATCACAGGGATTTTTTAGTGCATCAAATCTATTCTGTAACAGATTGTAATGGTGAATACATGTGATTATACATTTGTCTGAGCCCATAGACTGTCCAACACAGAATGAGCCCTAATGTGAAACATGGACTTTAGTTAATAATAAGATATTAATATTGGATCATCTATTTTAACAAATATACCACATTAATGCAACATGTTAATAACGGGGAAATGGACAGTGGATGAGAAGATGTATTGAAACTCTGTACCTTCAGCTCAATTTTTCTGTAAACCTAAATTTTCTCTAAAAGAAAAAAAATGAAATCTATTAATTAAAAAAAAAAATTGGGTATATTTAAAAAAAAAAAAATTGGGTAAGGGAACCGAACAAACAATTCTCCAAAGTTTAAACTCCAATAAGAATTAAAAAAAAAAATTGGGTAAGGGAACCGAACAAACAATTCTCCAAAGTTTAAACTCCAATAAGCACATGAAAAATGCTCATCATCTTTAGTCGTTAGAAACACTTCAAGAGTACAATGAGATGCTGCATCATACACCATAGGACTGCTACTCTGAAAAAGAACAAAAACAAAAGCAAAAAATAAGTGTTGGTGAGGATGAGGAGAAATTGAAGCTCTCACATAATGCTGCTAGTAACATGAAATGATAAAGCCTCTATAGAAAATAACTTGGTAGTTCCTCACAAAGTTTAAACATAGAGTTACCGTATTATCTAGTAGTTTCACTCTTATATATATACCAAAGAGAATAAAAACCATATTTCAGATGATAACTTGTATACCATTCTTCATAGCCACATTATTCTTAATAGACAGTAAGTGGAAACAACTAAAATGTCTATTAACTGATAAATGGATTAAAAAATGGAGTATATACATACAGTGGAATTTTATACAGCCATAAAAAGAAATGAAATACTAATACATGCTACCACATGGGGAACCTTGAAAATTTTATGTTAGAGGAAGGAAGACAGAGAAAATGCCTAAAATTGTGTGATACCCTTTATAAATATCATGAATAGGCAAATCTATAGAGACAGCAAGAGGAAGAATGTTTCATTAGGCCTGAGAGGATGGGGGAATAGGAGGATGACACCTAAAGTGTATGGGGTTCTTTTTGAAGTGATGAAACTGTGCTACAACGGCCTGTGGTGATTATTACTATGATTTATTGTGATTATTGCTGTAACTATGCTATAAATCATTGAATTGTGTACTTATTTTGGGTAAATTGCATGCTGTGTGAATCATACCTCAATATTTTAAAAAATAATGTTGAGAAAATTATTAGACATGCAAAGCAGCAGCATAATTAGAACTATGAATAGGAGAGAAATTAATAAATAGAAACAAGACCAAAATGAGAGAAAAAGGTAGAAAAAAAGATTTTTCCAATGGCTATTGTAAATATGCATAAAAAATTAAAGGAAAATATAACCATAATGACAATAGAAATAAAATATATGAGAAAACAACTAAATGTTTATTCTATAGCTGAAAACTATAATATATGAAATACAATATGTAAAACTTTCACTTGATAGTCTTAAAAGCATATTACAAACTCCTAAACAAATGATCTGTGTACTTTAATAAACAGGAAACTGAGGCACAGAGAAAAGAAAAGGGACAAAAAGATAAAAGTTCCTTGGTGATGTGTGGGACACTACCAAACATTTTATCAAATGCATAATCAAGGTAAAACTGTCTAAAGACTTCTGTGAGAGAGAGGGGGAAAAAAAAAAGCCAGAAGAGAAAAGAATGACGTATTTAAAATACTAAAAGTTTTTTAAATGAAATTTTCAATCTAGAATTCCACATTCAGGGAAAATAACCTTCAAAAATGTTGGGTATATTCTAGATTTTTTTTATAATGCTTCAAAGAATACTTCCATTTTTATTTTAGAAGGAATTAACTTAGACTTCAATTGCAGGCTCTCATGCCTGCACTGAGTGGCAGTTCACATCTCCATGTAGTTCCTTAGGCTTCAGATGCAAGCTGCTTTCTATTTGACCTTCATCTGTCCAATTCAAGGATCATTCAGTAACACGGAATAAGTTTATGAAAGGATTAGGAGTTCCCTCTGGCTCTCTCCTTTCTGGAGACTCCTTCCTCACTTTCCAGCAGCTCTGGTTTCCTGAACCTCCTTCACTTGGTTCCTCCAGCTTGCTGGACTTCATGTGTAGTAGGCGTCTGGAACCAGGTGCTGCCACTTTTGCAACTGTGGGTTCCCTCAGGAGAAAGCCATAAAAACATGGCAATCACTCCATGCTCATTGACTCCTCCAAATATTTCCTGCCCCCCATCCTTCCATCCTACTTTTTTTTAAGACGCAGAGTTCCCATATACTGTTTTTTCTTTCCTCCCAAAGTTCAAACTTATTTGTAGGAGGACCAGTGTGAGGTGCTCACTCCTCCTTTCCAGGAACCAACATGTAGACATAACTGTGTTCAGCTAAAACTCTGACATTTAAAGTGTCACAAAGGCGCGGGAGCAGGTAGGCACCTCTGCAGGACACCCCTAGCCCAGGCCAGTGCGCGCTGCCCAGAGAGGGTCCCCAGAGAGGCCCCGAGAGCTGCCGGGCCCACACGCTGGAGCAGGCAGGCGCCACCCCGGGACCCCCAGCCCAGGCCAGTGCGCACCACCCCGAGAGGCTGTAAAGCCTCCAGGCCCACAGGCAACGTGGCCCAGCCAAGTTGACACTTAGAATTAACCACCACAAATCCCCATTCTTTCTCTATTTTATTAAACTGAGTTAATTTCTGAATCTGGAAAACAGGAATCAATCATTTTAGTTTAGGAAAAGCCTTCCAATTTAAATTATACTCCTTAAAATATTGTATTTAATTAATGGACTCTTACTATGAAGTCAACCTAGCTATAAAATTTCCTGATTCTATTTATCTTTAATTTTTATTTAATTATATTTATTTTCTTAATTTCTTGAATGCTTAAAGGAGTATTTGATTTTTTGTACTTCCATCTAGTCCTTTGTCATATTTGTTATAATGACAGGAGATGTTAAGATGGGCTAACTCTTTCTTTATAATGCCCCTTTTACATTAATATTCAGTAGACTGATATTCTTAGAATAACCTTATCTCTTTTTCCTAAACCAGATTTTTCTAAATTAGAAATAAAACATAAACTTTATTGAAAATTACTTTCCTTTGTCTTAAACTTCTGCTGTTCAAGGTTGATAATTTAATCTGATAGTTTAGAGTCATTGATGTTAATAAATTCATCAGAAAATAGACATCAGAAAATGTTTTTGATATTACGTTACAGTGAGAGTAATTCATTTAACAGTTCTAATGGCACGGAGCACATCTAAATGGCTAGAAAAGTTACCTAGTAGAATATAATTAATAGAATTACTTGTAATAGAATAGACTGAAGTAGTCTTTACTCCAGGGCTCTATTAACCCATATTAAGAAGGCATCACACTTCTGATGTCACTACTTAATGCAGAGGTATTCAAAGAGGAACTTTTATTCTACCTTGTCAGAATTTGAACACCTTGCTTCTGTGTGGAATATGGGAATGATTCACTCCATTCACGTCCAAGTAAGTCCTCACCAAGATATTGAAGGGATCACTAAAGAAACCTCAGGATTTCTCTCTTTGTAATTCCCTTTTCTATCGTACTTCGTTCTGGGTATAATTTTGGTATGGTTGCACTAGATTTCTTTTAGTGATTCACTTAGTATCAATCCCCCTGAGATGGTGGGGGGAATTGTTTTCTGTCCTGATTCCTGTGTATTTTCTACTATTAATAAACCAAGTTCTCAAATTTATTTATTCTTCTGGGTAAAATTACTATGAGGGAAAAGACATTGAACTTAAAAGACTAAAATGGCATTCGGAAAACTAGAAAATGTGCTTTTTTCACCATAGATTCTAAAATCATAGAAACATCTTCAAAATATTTTTGTTTAGTTTTTTGAAATATTTTAAATTTAGGGAGGGAGGTTGGGGGATAATTGGGAGGGGACAAAGGGTACAAAAGTAATTTCTGGTAATGGGTATGCCCCCAGTATGAATCTGGCCCTCACATCATGGGCAGGAGGGGGTACAATTAGCTTTGTATCTCATGAATGTTCTTAATAAATAAATAATAATAATAAAAGAAATATTTTAAGTTTAATAATCTTACTAGAAAATAAAAATACTTTAAAAATTGAAACAGCAATGTTAATTTCCAATCATGTAATGTGACAAGTGTACATATAAATAATTGGTAATTAAATGGGAAGTGGGCTATATTATGTCATTTTTTTTATTTCTGCAAATTGAAATAAATAAAAAATCATATCCTGATGCCAACAGAACATAAGAATTCATAAAGCAATAATATCTTAAAGCTGAAGACATATGCATAATTAATAATTTTTCTTTAATTCTCACCTACCCATCTTATTATTCTGATTAGTGTAGTTCCTATAATTTTTTTATACATTCTGAGCAAGGTTATCATGAATAAATCTCTAGAAAATATATCATATTTCTCTATGTCAAAATTATCTATGAATGTAATGTTACCATGAAACTGATTCTGAAATATGACAAACTTTAATGACTCCTAACTTATTATGATATGTTAAGAAATAAACATTCAATTATTTTTTAAGAATGAAATAAATTCTACTTGGCAAATTTGGAAATATGTTTTATCTACAGCCATAACACTCTGTATGCACTGATCCCATCAGAAAGTGTGTTTAGTAAATGCATACATAAACACATTTACCATATATTAATACTTGATTCTTTTGCACTAGATACATCAACTTTAATTGAAATAATTGCTAACATGAATGTACTCATATCTAAAAGTTATAGTTATGCAGTTACAGAGAGAAGATATACAACAAAATACATAAATGCAAACATCATGAGGCCTCTTTATTAAGTCTGTACAGCTATATACTTAGAAAAACAGTCTTGTTTATGGTTAATATATCTTAATTACGGGTTAGAATAATCCAGAAAGAAAAAAAATCTCTGGCTGCAGTGTGTGTGTGTGAAATTATTCAAGAAAGAGTAATCTAAGAAACCACTCGGAGGGTTGGAAAACAAGTAAAGATGGTAGCATGAACTTAATAGCAAGGTAAAGAAGAAAAGTGGATGAAGTTTGAATGAAACTGATGACCCATTAATTGATTAATTAAATGCTGAGAATTAGGAAAAGGGAGGATTCAAGAATAATTTCAGTATTTCTGGCTTGCACTCCTGATTAGTACGTGAGGTCATGAAAGAAATGGCTGGGGAGGAAGAACACTTCCGATAAGGTGGATGTTAGAGTAGATGAGAGAAGGGAGAGTCAAAGAATAGATTAATAATGATGTACTTTGACAATAGTTAAAGAGAAAATGAAGACATAAATGTCTATGCAATTGTTGACTATAAGTGGAAAGCAAAAGAAACTATTATTTTTGATAAGGAAAATGTATGATGTAACCTAAAGTATTTTACTGTTCATCAACAATGAATATTTCAGACTAAATAATTGAATTCTAGGAAGCAGCTGAAGATTAGTTTTTATGGGATTGGCCAGTAGATTTTGTTTTATTTATAATATTGCTGATTAGCATCATTTAGTTTCAAGTAAGCTTAAATAATAAAAAAGGCTTTCTTTTTAAAAGAAAAGGCAGTTTAAAAGGCAGTCTTCATTTTGCAAAAATGAAACAGTTCACAAATAAAAACATATAGAGACAAAAAGCAAAAGAACATAAAAATAGAAAGAATGAGTCAAGGTGTTAGAAGCAAATCTGAAGATAGCACATTATTTATATAATTGACTAAAAATCCCTGGTGAGGGAGAGTGAGAATTTTTAGACAAGTTTTAAAAAACTAAGCACAGCATGCAATTCTTATGTGTCATGCATGGACAAAGTTAAACCATACATTTATTTTTTCAAAAGAAGACTTATGAAAAGGTAAATTAAAAAGAGCCACAATGTTGGACAAAGAAAAAAATCATGTTGTGAATATATTGAATTGAACTTAGAGTATTTGTTATATTTCTACAGAGGGTTTAACAGAATCCAAAACTCTAGAGTCAAAATGTAAGGAAAGAATATTATATGGTCTACATAATGACTCTTTCTTTGAATTTATCTGAGCTATTGTGGTAAAAACCAGGAATAAGAGATGTTTTCTTCAAGGAAACACCCCCCCCCCCCAAGTAGAACATGTTAAACCTATACATTTTGAAATATTTAATTTATTTACACTGATTATAACCCATGCCAGTTGGGAGAATAATAGGATTCTGATGTCCCATAAATATTTTAATCGAATCCTCATTATAGTAAACTAACTTAAAACCCAAGTCCACACTATCTTGATTCTATCTTTTGTTCATTTACACAATGCCCTTGAGAATTCTACCCTAATTTCCCCTTCAAGTGGAGTCAAGTAAATGACAGGTTAATGCCTATAATTATTATTTGTTTCTTGCCCATTGTGTTTCTCATTGTCATATGGAAGGATAAAAAAATTGACAAAACATTGAAATATGAATAAGAAAATACTGTATAATATGTGTCATGCATGGACAAAGTTAAACCATACATTTATTTTTTCAAAAGAAGACTTATGAAAAGGTAAATTAAAAAGAGCCACAATGTTGGACAAAGAAAAAAATCATGTTGTGAATATATTGAATTGAACTTAGAGTATTTGTTATATTTCTACAGAGGGTTTAACAGAATCCAAAACTCTAGAGTCAAAATGTAAGGAAAGAATATTATATGGTCTACATAATGACTCTTTCTTTGAATTTATCTGAGCTATTGTGGTAAAAACCAGGAATAAGAGATGTTTTCTTCAAGGAAACACCCCCCCCCCAAGTAGAACATGTTAAACCTATACATTTTGAAATATTTAATTTATTTACACTGATTATAACCCATGCCAGTTGGGAGAATAATAGGATTCTGATGTCCCATAAATATTTTAATCGAATCCTCATTATAGTAAACTAACTTAAAACCCAAGTCCACACTATCTTGATTCTATCTTTTGTTCATTTACACAATGCCCTTGAGAATTCTACCCTAATTTCCCCTTCAAGTGGAGTCAAGTAAATGACAGGTTAATGCCTATAATTATTATTTGTTTCTTGCCCATTGTGTTTCTCATTGTCATATGGAAGGATAAAAAAATTGACAAAACATTGAAATATGAATAAGAAAATACTGTATAATATTGGATAGGTTAAAATTTTTCTATAAATACTACAAAGGCAGGATTTAAAAAAAAGATAGTCTCAGATTTATATGATTTTTTAAAATATATTACCAAAACAATGAAAAATAAAGATAAAAAGCAAATGAGTATCTTTCAAGATGGCAGAGCACATAAATTTGCCCTTTTTCCTTCACAAAATCCAGTTGAAGGGAGAGCTGATAAGTACCAAATCTATTAAGATATAAATGACGAAAGAATAAATCCCTATCAAAATAAGAAATAGTGCCATCAGCAGAATAGAAAAATTGACACATTTCTGGAGGAGAAAGAGCAGGTGAAAGGCACCTAAGGAGAAGAATGTGTAGCTCAGTTTGCATACAAGAAATTGCAATAGAGAAACAGTGCAGTGGAAGAACTATCTTTTTGAAAATGTAAACGTTTTATGTCTGAGTACAAGGAGCAACTGGCTGTAGCATTTGCCATTAGCTAAATTCAAGAAATGCTTTCTAAATAACCATTCCACAGAAAGGTCCTGTTGTGGTAACTGGAGAGCAGAGTTTAAGATAACTTTAAATCCTCAAATTAGACAAAGAAATTTTTGAAAAAGGAAATCAGTGCCACTCAGTTTTTAAATAAATATTAAGTATGCCAACCCTAGAGTAGCATCCTTATTATATAGTTATTTTGAGGATTAAAATCATCTCACTAGACACATGCCTTAAATGAAAGCCTTCTTTTTCTTAGAACCTGTCCACTTTCTCATAACCTAGGTTAATTCCACATGAAATGCATGTGCAGTTGTAACAGTAATGCAGAGAAAACTAAGTGGTTGACAGTTCTTCACCATTGCAAGAGAATAAAATGTTAATGCCAATATTAACCAACATAGTAATTCATTTATAAATGTGAATTACTAACCTAGGACTAACAGATATTTGAAGAAAGCCAGCAGAATCAAGAGAAAGATCAGGATGTAAAACCTGAACTACAGATTCCAAAACACATAGAAATAATGCAAAGAATAGAAGAGACTTTAAAAAATGTAATTGATATTCTTCAAAACAATTAAGAATATAAGCATATGTGGGTTTTCAAGAAACTAAAAAGAAAAACTAACAAAAGGGTTAAATAATAGAAGAAATATTGTCACAGGAAAAATGATAATATACATTATTACTTAAATATTTTTAAATTACTCATCATTTGTTCAGTAAAAAAATTAACAAAAGTATTACCTGTTTATTTCATATATTTTTAGAACATCAAGTAATTTAAATGTATTAAGCAGTACTATTTGAGCAAATAACATATTGAACATCAACATTTTATGAATGACACTAATATGAATGATATTGATGACATAGAGAACATGTCATGATGATGACAGAGAGGCAGCATGTTCCAGTGGAAAATGATTAGATTAGGGATTATGAGGCTCAGGTTGTAATTTCAGCCCTGGTTCAAATTTATTATGTGTCTTGGCAAACCATTTTCCCTCACAAGTAAAAGTTTTTCTCCTCTATGAATTCAGTTTCCGTCATATTTGGGTTTCTATATCACTATTATACAATTCACAGTAATATTTGTATCAGTTACCTGTAGTAAATCTGAATACATGAGCTTTGCTTATGTAGATATGACAGTGATTTTTAATTTTTGTCTCCTATGAATATTTTATGCCTTTTTTTGTTTTGTTTTTGTTTGTTTTCCATCACTGTGTATTCTTCCAGTACAGCATCTGTGGCTTACATTATTGTTGATCAGAATTCTTTCTGACTGCTGTGTCATATTTACCTTGGTGCAGCAGCCAGCTCTTCTGCATCTGCGGCTCTCACAGGGGTGACAGGCTGTGAAAAATGGGTGGAGTGCCTGATTGCAGCCTTGGCACACACAGACAAGCACGCTTCCCATATTCTTTTGTTTGCTTAACAAATCATGTGCAGACAAATTAAAGCAGCAGTCCAAACATGCTTCCCCACTCCTCAGGGTGCAGTCCTCGTATTCACGCATGGGCATATGCTCCATTGTAACCCTGTGTAGTTTGTCTAATGACTCATCATCTACTTATCCTATGTGCCAGATGTGCTCTAAGCATTTATGACCAAAATTCAAATTCTCTTCAGAAGATAAATAGCTCATGTATTCCAGAATAATCAAATTTACAACAATCATTTCCTGCCTTAATACAGGAGAGTAAAAAGGAGTGAGTTTTCAGCCCCCACATCCTGATTTCAACCAATTCCAATTATCCCATATTGACAGATAAATTCAGTGAGATACCGATGTGTATTATGCAGTTACCTGTGTGTAGAAGGCAACTAATTATTTTGTTTGTTATTATAAATTAACAAACCATCAAAATCTTTCAGATTAGGAATAATTATCCCATACTGGCAGATAAATTCAGTGAGATACCGATGTGTATTATGCAGTTACCTGTGTGTAGAAGACAACTAATTATTTTGTTTGTTATTATAAATTAACAAACCATCAAAATCTTTCAGATTAGGAATCTAAATAGTTTAACACTTAAGCAATTGATAATCAAGTCTTTTTCCTAGACAGTGAGTTTTTGGCTCATTAGATTGTCTCTAAGATAAAGAAGTATTTATAAGAACATTTAAACCAATTTTTTATTGTCTACAGAAGTAACAAAAAATCTGCCTTTGATTATGAAGGGTATTTATAAGAACATTTAAACCATTTAAACCAATTTTTTATTGTCTACAGAAGTAACAAAAAATCTGCCTTTGATTATGAATTTTGAGGATTAAAATCATCTCACTAGACACATGCCTTAAATGAAAGCCTTCTTTTTCTTAGAACCTGTCCACTTTCTCATAACCTAGGTTTATGCTTCACTTTAATACAAAATTTCTAGAAACTGTCATGTTTTGAAACATGACACTGACTTAGCTACTTGTGTCATTTAAAAAAGAGGTAAAAAAAAACCTTGTGGAATAAAATATGTTTATTGAAATAATTTCTCTATTAAATATTTATGTAAAAAAGAAAATGTTTTTCTTCCTCTGTATAGGCAGAGGATACTCTATGTAATCGTATTTCAGCATTAAATATGAAATAACTGAAAGCTGATGGTGAATCAAGTGGAACAAACTCTCTCTTTCTTTTAAAATAAGTTTGAGATAACCTATCCGGAGTAGAATTCTTTTACCTTTATTGGACCATATTTTCAAGTCAGTGCTACTTTAGTGTGCATAAGTATTAGCTGGTGATATTGTTAACTATGAATACTCACATAGACTCAGGTAGGTCTTTTAAATTATGACTGATGCCTTGAGCTATTAGCCCATCAGAATGAATCAACAGTATCTCTCTCAAAATCTTTTATACTTCTTCAGCATCACTTATTTACAAAGATAATAGATAACTCAACTTATTGTGGAAGAAAATTTCTCCTAAAGAAATAGATAAAAATTTACCATGACTCTCTGTGTTACTTTGCTATAGAGATTTGAAAATTGACTATAAATTAAGGACTCAAAGGTTGAATAATAAAATAAAAGAATATAATGAAAAATGGTATTATAGGGATAAGCAACTAAATTGAGGACAAAAACATAAAATGGAACAGGAAAAGAATATTAAAAGACTTAACAGAAGAGGACTTCCATGAAATTAGGGAATAAATTATCCTGCACACCAAAAGAGAACATGTTCCAAGAACAATTGGTGTAGAACAACCATAGCTGATACATATCATTAAGTAGAAATAATTCTTCATGTGTGATCACCTACTTCATAAGGGAAATGTTCGTGGTACTCAAAGGTATCTCCATATTTCCATAATCGGTAGAAGACAGTGAGGCAATGTCTACAAAACGAGTCAACATGAATGTAAATTGAATTGATTATATCCAGTCACAGTATCATTTTTGATAATGGCAAAAGGCAGACATTCTTAAATATACAAGAACTCAGGGGATTTTTATGGTTCCACCCTGGAAAAAAAAATGTTCAAAAATGTATCCAAATTAGAAAAGTTTCAGCATAAAAACTAAGGAATTAAAAGACTTGGTAAAAATAATTAGTGAAATTTAAATATATTTATCTAGTGAATTTTAACTAAGTATATTTGGTAATTATGGTTTCAGAACAAAATGCAGATGTTAGAAAAATTAACAAAGCAAATTTACTATTACCATAAATTAAGTATATGTGAGGTAAGAAATATCTAGATGAGGTGGTTATTTCATAATAGAGAGAAATGCAATTTATTATCTAAATTTAAACTGTAATTAAAAAGAAGCTTAAAGTTTGCAAACTTAATTAAGATGTGAAAATAACACTAAGAATTATTAAAGGAAATATGTTTTGTAAATAAATCATTACCTGTCTATCCTGGGTTTCTGCACCCTCCAGGGATGCCACGTGTCTCTTCACAGATCAAGGCAGTCACATGAGTTGTGCATGTACCTGCTACCACCAGGTGTGCTACCATGGGGGGCAGCATAATGTCTCCTAGGCCACTGGGTCATGGGTCTGTGCTCACTTGCCTCTTTCCCTGGGCTCCACTTGTGACCCTCCCCATGTCAGTGCCATTGAGTGGTTGGTGGGCCACCTGCACTGTAGCAGTAGCTGCTGCAGTGGTGGTGGTGGCTGCTGCTGTGGTGGTGTGCTTGCCCTTGTGGTGGTGGTAGCTGTAGTGGTGGCTGTTGGAGACCACCCATGCAGTGGCAGTGTTTGTGGCAATAGTGGGCTGACCACATGATGGTAGTGTGGAATAAACTAATTATCTTGATTCGAGCACCACATATTGCACAGCTATAGATAATCAATGCTGTACCCCACTGATATGTGTAATGAATTATCTTTTAATAAAAAAATTGGAAGTTAGCTTGAAAAAATCCATATTCTTAGTAAAAAATAATAATAATACAATTTTTCCATGAACTTTTTGAAGTACTCTCATATCTTCTATATCTCTATTCTCAGTCATTCCATGGACATGGGAGGAAGGCCCCCAGCTGCTCCTGTTGTCTGTCAGAAGGGACTGCCCTCAGCTCCTGAAGGCCCTCACTCATGGCTTCTGCATATTATCTTTTGATTCTGTTTTTCCACCAACTTTTTGAAGTACCCTTGTATGTGGACCTGTTTTTCTTGAGAGGTGTAGAAGCTGCATTTTTTTGATAAACTCCTTAGTAAGGTTAAAGGGCATTGCAAACAATCCATGGCAGGACAATCTAGGAGGGGATTGCCAACCAAGCAGTCAGGTAATTTTACGATGCTTGCAACCATGTGGGAGCACAATTTGGGAGAGCCCTATTGGAGTAATTCCCATTAGTGGAAGGCTGCAGGGACAGTTCTAAAATACAAAATATCATTAATGCTTCTCCCTCCCAGATTGCTTTCAGGGTCTAAAGTATCACTTCCCCAGTGCTGAGTTTTTGCTCTCTCTGTACATTTGTGTGTCTCATGACAGTAATTATAACTTTACCTTTTATGCAATGATTCCCTATTCACACAGCACTCTCTTTCAGAGGAGTCAACTTTAAGAGGACAAGGGCATTTATATAGGACTTAACCGAGTGTTCTGGGATGTGGAAATATATAAAATGATTCTTTCCCTTGGGAATGTAGAATGATATAACCATTCTGGAGAGCAGTCTGGCTCTACTCAGTCTAATTAATTATACCAATACCTTGTTTCCTAGCAACGGTGCTCCTGGGTGTATATATTCTACGTTCCTCTTCTACCAAACTTCTCATGTAGTTCAATAAAGGGCATTCATGACAATGTTTAGTAAAATGTTATCTGTGATGCCAAGGAATAGAGACATAAATATTAGCGTCTATGACTGTTCAAGAGGACATATAAGTGGGATATCAGTACAACATGGAGTTCTGTGCCCCAAATAGAAACAATAGATTGATGGACACAGAAGAACATGAATGAATCTTTAAAACAGTTTATAAAGAAAAAGTTATATATATATAATTATATATATATATAATTATGTATATAATTATAAATAAATTATATATAATTGAAAACAATATTTAATTATATATATATATATAATTATGTATATAATTATAAATAAATTATATATAATTGAAAACAATATTAGTAATATCTAAATCTACATTGGATAGAAGATATAGAGGGATGAAAGGGGGAGTATAAGTTTACATTAAAAGTGATTTTTAAAGAAATAATATAGATTATTATTTTGTCCACTCATTAATTCATATTTCACCTCATTCTTAATAAGTTTGAGAATGATATAAATCATGATTTATATCAAATGATCAAAATGTACTATAAAGACTTGAGGAAGTTTGGTTTTTCCCTTTCCTTTGCTTATCCTAAACTGATATTCCAAGATTTGCTATGTAATCCATGAAGTATAGATTTTACTACATTCATGAACAAGGCGGTTAATGCAGATTACTGCAGTGGGCATTGAAGGAGACTAAGTTTATTGAGGATTGTGTTTCATGCTCATCTAAAGATATTCAAGTGTAATTTTGAAACTTCTCATTCATGGTAAACAAAATCCATCTATTGCTTTAATTGCTTGAATTCAGCCATTGCTAATAGTTTGCAACCACTGACAATCAAAACAAGGAAAATACTTTATTGGAGTGGGAAACTGGGGTGATTGTTTGAGCTAACAAGGGAAATAGAAGAGCTTTGGATAATCTCAGACTGCCATAAAAGACTTTCAGCATATTAGAAAAAAAAAAAAGAGAGAGAATTTACCTGCAAATTTTTTCATTTCAACCAGCCAAACATTCCAACCCTAGAGGGAAGCCCCTGTAATTAGAATCTAAAGTAGCCAAGAATTAATTAGGGATTTTAATTTTGAATGGGAAGATATATTGCTTAAATTAATCCATGAAATTAAGTGTAAGACTTTCAGTTCTTGACAAGATGACACATTTATACAAAGGGTGTTCTCCTCTCAAATAATCAACACTGGAGATTTTATCAAATAAATTTTTTATGGGTACATAGATTTTGATGTTAATGTTAATGTTTTAAATTCTAAGTGGGTGTTAGATACATCGGTGTTTTACTATTAATGTTACTGTGATGATATAAATTGTATGTACACATACACACAAATATATGCACACATATAACACACACATATAGTATGTAAAGTGAAAAATAAAAAATATATAGTTTCAGAGATATGACAATAGAGGATAGAAGTATACATGTTTTATAAAGAGTTAAAAAAATTAAATGTAATATACCTGACTTTACAGAACAAGAATTTCTAAGAATTAAAGAAAGATGTATTGCTTTAGGTTGAAAATAATTGTAGATGTCAAACATGACTAAATTAACAAATGAAAAACTATATTTTGAAATATAAAACATCAAGGATTCCACATAAAAGAAAAAAAAAGATATCCTAAA
Source organism: Galeopterus variegatus (assembly GCF_000696425.1). Lineage (NCBI taxonomy): Eukaryota > Metazoa > Chordata > Mammalia > Dermoptera > Cynocephalidae > Galeopterus > Galeopterus variegatus. Next base: position 57,228 of record NW_007733214.1, read on the forward strand.
AATTTCAGAAAAATAATAAAAGAAGAATTAAATTGACATCAGTCTGCTTTTAAACCTTGTGTATTTGTTTCTTATTGCTGTGTAGCAAATTACCATAAACTTACTGTATTAGTGTTCTAGTACTGCCATAACAAAGTACCACAATCTGGGTGACTTAAAACAGTGTGAATATACTGTCTCATAGTTCTGAAGTTCAAAATCTAGATGTCAGCAGGAATATCTCTCTGAAATCTCTAGGGGAGAAACCTTCCTTGCCTCTTCCTGGCTTCTGGTGATTTACTGGCAATCCATGGTATTCTTTGTTTGTAGCTGCCTCATAGCGTTCTTATGTCTGTGTCTGTTTCTTCATAGGATGTTCTCCTCTGTCTGTCTGTGTCAGAATTTCCCTCTTCTAAGGACACCAGTCATATTGAATTGGAGTTCACCCTAATGACCTTATCTTAACTTGCTTACATCTACAAAGACCCTATTTCTAAATAAGGTCACATTCGTAGGTACAAGGTATACCAGGGGTTGGAATTTCAATGTTTTTTTTTTGGGGGGGGAACACAATTCCATTCACTCCAGTCACTGTTTTTTAAAAAATTACACAAATTTATTATCTCACAATTTCCTTGGTTCAGGAGTCTGGGCAAAGATTTGTTGGGTCTTCTGCTCAGGATCTCACAAAAACTCAAATTAACCTGTTGTCCAAACTGTTCTCACCTGGAGTTCAGAGTTCTATTCCAAACTCATTCAGATACTGGCAGAATTAAGTTCCTTGCAGTTGCATAACTGAGGTCTTCATTTCCTTGCTGGCTGTTGGCCAGGGATTGCTGGAAGCTCTAGAGGCCACCCTTAGGTCTTTACCATTTGGCCCCCTTCGCACAACTTGGCAGCTTACTTCTTCAAGGTCATCATGAACTTTTTTTGTCTCTTTCCAATTTCTGACCTTTATGTCCTCTTTGAAAATGCTCATTTGATTAGTTCAGAACCACTCAAGATAATTTCCCTTTTGATTAGCTTAAAGAAAATTGATTAGGGACCTAATCACATTTTCACTTTTAATCCCTGTATACCTGATAAAATTAAAATGGTAGCTATGTTACTAGCCAGAATTGCTAGTAACTGTCATTTGCTATGATAAAATTGACCACTGATTAGTAAATTGGAACTGAACTTAGAGGAACTATGAGTATCACAAGATAGGCAGAACTTTATGTTTTCTTGATCGTATTAGTCTGCTCTTGTGTGGCTATAACAGAATTTCTGAGACTAGGTAATGTATAAAGAAAACAGGTTTATTTGGCTCACAATTCTGGGACAGCTGCATCTGGCATGGGCCTCAGGCTGCTTCTACTAATGGCAGAAAATGGCAGGGCAGCTGATGAGTGCAAATCACATGGCAAGAGGAAGCAAGAGAGAAAGGAAGGGGAGGTGCCATTCTCCTTTAAACAACCAGTTCTCATGGGAACTAGTAGAGTGAGAAGTCACTCACGACCCTCCCCTAGTAAGGAGAGTATTAATCTATTGATAAGGGATCTGCCCTCATGATCCAAACACCTCCCAACACTGTCACATTGGAGATCAGATTTCAACACGAGCTTTGTGGGGACAAAGTGTGGGGACAAACATATCCAAATTGTATCACTGATAGTGGGCTCATACCTTTCCAAAAGCTATTTTTTTTTTTTTTTTTAGTTGTTACAGGAGATATTGACTCATGCGTAGCATGGGATTTCCAAACCCATGTGAATCCCACACCATGGGTGTGATTCTGGTCTCCTTTCACCCAAGCTCACTTGAGGGATAGAGAATAACTCCTAGTTAGCTATATGTAAACTGCTTCAAAGGCCACTTCTATTGTAAAGAACACCTGATACTTTCCTGATGACAAGCTATGTTTTTGCCCTACACCCTTTTAAGTAAATCTGATACCAAATATGACCATTTTAGTATTCTGAGTTTGTAGTTGAACCTGAAAAGATTCCCTTGAGCATTGTAATGACAAACAGAAAATCAATAAGATAAAATTAAAACTTAATATAATACTAATTAGAAAAAGCATGTAAATGACTTAAAATTATTTATCAAAAATAAATTATATAATTCAACTTTAAAATCAAATAATATATGTTATATAAGCTATATATAAAAAATAAAAGACATGACTGTAGAAAATCTCAGTGGTGGCAAATAAAGACCATAGCAATTGAGCCAGAAAACAGCCTGTGTAGCAATTTAAAGAAATGTCTAAAAATATTTGTTTAAATATTATTCTAAGGAATGTGGAGAATATTGGTAAAAGGATTCACGAGTTAAAAAAAAAAGTTGTTATGATTTTAAAAATATGTAAACATAACAATATAGCCTTAAATAATTACTGATAAAACTACAGAGAGAAATATAAACATCAATAATTATTATTAGAGATTTTAACATACCACTCTCAGAACTCACTAGGCCAAGGAAATAAATACTAAGTAAGAATATTGAATTTTTTTAATAACATGGTTGATAAGCTTATACAGGAACCTTGGGGACCATCTTAGAATTTTGCTTTCCACAGTCTTTCTTATAACACTAAAAAATTCACATTCCTCCCACATGCAGAATATTTTCAAGGACCCAAAGGTTTAATGCTATGACAGTGTCAGCTCAAGTCCAACATCTCATCTAAACCTTGCCAACTCAGTGTCCAAAATCTCGTTATTTAAATAATCGAAGTCAGGTATAAGTGAGGCTCATTAATATAATCTACAAAATTCAACTCCTAGACCCAATTATTTGCCATCTGTGAAACTGTGTAACTAGGCAAGTCATCTCCCCCAACATCCCTATAGTCTATTGTAGACAAGCATAGTATAAATAGAGGTGTAAAAGAGTCATTGGTCCAAAATAGTTCTGAAATTCAGCCAGGCAAATGATGGTACTCTCTTTTTTAGTTTGTAAGGCCTTGTAGTAATTGCCTTTCTCTCTCAGTTCTGTCCTCTTGGTTCTTGGTTCTATTCTTAGGCACATTTTCTTTGTCATAAATGTCAGTGCAAGTTTGCAGCTGAGTTATTTTATCAACTTCCTTCCTGACAGTAGACTTGGATGATCTGACAACCTCTTTTCATTTTGTACTTTCTTTGTCTCTTTTAGTCCAAGATAGGAGTGTCTCTGCCGAAATAATTTTCTCGAGAATTTTGGGGACCTTCCATGGATTTCACTGGTATTTACTCCATTGGGTAAGGGTCACATCTTATGGAGATTTTAGAGGTAAATCCTTCACTATTATGATCTCTTGCTGAGATGGCTGAGGGTCAGCACTCTTAAGCTTTAGAAACCCTCTGGTTTGGTTGATATCTATGAGGCACATCTTTCATTTCTTGAAAGATACCTTTGTTTATTGAATATCTAACATTTTCATTTTTCTAGGATTTTAGCAAAATATTTTATAGTTGCAGACTCAGTCATTTCTCCTTGCCACTCTTTCAGTAGCCATATTTTACTTTTGGCATTTTTTACCATTTGGAGGAGCTGCAGGTTTCAAAATCATCCAGTCCGGATTCCTTTTTAACAGTTCTTTTCTCAATTTATCTCTTTTCTCTCACATTATATTATAAGCAGCAAGAAAAAAACCAGATAGCTCCTTCAAAACTTTTCTCAACAGTCTCCTAAATGATATATCAAATTTGTTACTTGCAAGTTTTGCTTTGCACATAATTGTAGGACTATATTTCACCAAGTTTGCCACTGTATAATCAGTATCCTCCTTTCTCTAGTTTCCAGTAGCATGTTCTTCATGTCTTTTTTGTTCTTACCAGCAGCATTTTTAACATTCTGTTAATGGCAATATAGGCTTTCTTTATCATGCTCTTCTAAATTCCTTCAGTCTGTACCCACTGCCAGTTCCAAAGCCGCAGCCACATTTTTAGATATTTATTAGAGCACCATCCCACTTCTAGGTTCTAATATCTGCATTAGTTTTCTATCTCTGTGAAATAAATCACCACAAACTTACCACTTAAATCAATACACATTTAGGAGCAGGAATCCAGTTCTAATTCAGCTGGTTTCTCTGCTTAGAGAAACCAAATGTGAGCCAGGACTGCAATATCATCTGAAGATCAATGTCCTCTTCCAAACTCACTTGGCAGAATTCATTTTCTTGTGGCTGTGTGATTTAGGTGCCTGTTTTCTTGCTAGCTATTGGCTGAAGACTGTTCATAGTTCTTGGAGACCTAGAAAGGATAAAAAATGTAAAAAGTAACAAAAATACATTACATGAGGATATGGAAAAAGCTAGAGAAAGTTAGACAATAATGTAAAGTCAAGTTGGGGTTATTACACAGAATGCTTTATTAGGTTTGGAAAGCATAGCAAGAATGGAAACAGAAATTATTAGAAGCTTGATAGTATTCATAAGGTAAGAAACAAACTTGTTCTCTAGGACTTTGTCATTTCTTGGTGTACATTTTGAGAAAAAATATGTTTTTGTTTGTTTTGAGAGAATGTTGTAAAATCTAGTGGAATATCCTCACTTTATGTATCAAAATGAATAAAAATTAAATTACATTTATTTTTAAAAAAATAATTCAATAAACAGAAAAGGAAAGGGTTCAAGGTATTACAGTAGGAAAATAATGTAAACAAGTTTAGAGAATAAAACTAAAAAAGAAGGAATGAAGCAGCTGGCATGAAAATCATTTCTCTCCTATGATAGGAGGGAGGGTATGCTTCCAGGAAGGAAAGAAGACAGGTGACCCAATCTAATATGGGTCAAATATATATATATATTTGTCTACATATATGTGTGTGTGTATATATATTTTTATGTGTATATAATTTTTTTGGCAGCTGCTGGTTCTGAGATCTGAATCCTTGAACTTGGTGTTACCAACACCTTCTAACCAGTTGAACTAACAGCCCAGCTGTTAGTCTAACATTTTTATAAACATGCTCATAAACAATTACTTTAAACTTAATTATTTTTGTTATTGTGAGAACTATTATTTCATAAATGTTTTTAGCAAAAATTAGAAAAAAAGGAATATTTTTTAGCAGAATACCCATGGACCGATTGATTATGGTAAACCAACATGAAATTTATATATTTATGAAAGATTATACCTCAGTAAAATGCCCGATGAGCAACATAACTATCTGGAATACAAAAACATAGATTTTTTCATATCTGAGTTAGCTGCTTCTATGTAAGTGAAGTAAACCACCCACATCACTTCAAAACCTCATCTGATAAAGAGAAGCAGGTCCTGGGGAGATGTATTAAGAATCCTGCTCCCTGCTATACCAGTGGCTCTTAACTTTCTTTATCCTTGAAATTTTAGTAAAGTTTGACACTGGATGTCTGATACATGTAAGTCTGATTTAACAGTTTAGCCTTTTATATTAGTTCAGTGACCAAGGAAATGTAATGTAACTGCAAATAATTTAGAGTTTTTGTTTCGAGGAGCTGGTGGGATTTTACTACATTTGTATTCTGAGGGGAAAACATCATAGGATATGGGAGAAGAATGGAAAAGGATATAATTGGTTCAGCATATAAAAGGAAGTTAGAAACAGATTCAGTGTATCAAATGACTGAATCTCAAATAAATGGTGTCATATTGCTAGAAAAGTTAATTAGAACGGAAGACAGATGCATTTAGCTTTTATGTTATTATTCTCAATTAAGTAAAAAATGTATCAAACACCAGTTTCCAAAAGGAAAATTCATCTACAAAAGAAAAAATTTAGAAAAATTTATATTCCCAGGTGCTATCCACTCCACACCTCAAAATTAGGATCCTGTTAAATCTGATGTTGGGCCAAAGCAACTTGCATTTAAATAAGCATTTGAGGTGAAGAAAATTCATCTACAAAAGAAAAAATTTAGAAAAATTTATATTCCCAGGTGCTATCCACTCCACACCTCAAAATTTGGATCCTGTTAAATCTGATGTTGGGCCAAAGCAACTTGCATTTAAATAAGCATTTGAGGTGATTCTGATGCAGTTAGTCCAATGAACACAATTTTGAACCTTAACTAGAAAAAACGATGTGAAATATTTATGGAAACCAGGAAATTTGCTAGTAAAATAGCTCACCACACTATTTTAGTTGATAATTTTTCTTTGATAATTTTTTGTCGACATTACTAATGTATAGACAATCTATTTGTGGATAGTCTAGTGTTTTTCTGATACAACTACTAATAAGGTCTTTATTTACTACTTTAGGTCTTTTAGTATACAGATCCATAGAGATGTTGTTATACTGAGGTCATCCTCGTGATGTAACTATGTATTGTTATGGTTATAAACCATATGATTCTGAATTTGTTTTAACAAATATTTATTGAATAAATATTATATACTGGATACTCATTTAGTCACTCGGGATATATAAGTGAATAAATCAAACAAAAATTATTGCCTCTCTGCAGCTTATAGCTCAACAAGGAGAGGCATATAGTAAACAATAAATACAATACACAATCTAGGATAAGGTGATAAGTGCTGTGGAAGAAAATAAACAATAAAGCAGGGAAGAAAGCTTGTGAGTGTGTGGAGTGAGATATTGCAGAATACGGCATTAACTATAATGGTAAGAATAGAAGTTTTTGAGACAGTGACTGTTGAGAAACATTGAAAAAAGTAAAGAACTTCTGTGCACATATCTGAGGCTGGAATGTTGCAGACAAAGGAAAATAGCTAAAACTACGGCATGAATGCTGCAGTATCCTGGTACACTCACACTCAGTGTAGATGGAAGAGAGAATATGAGGGGATGATATATTAAGGAATTGAGGAGGGGGATGATAAAATCTAGGAGACTGCAAAATTTTGGGCTTTTATGAAGTGAAATGGGAATTGAAATATCATACTCTAAAATGAGTTACTGTTAAAATAGAATGGAATAGGGGCAAACATTGCAGGTAGAATGTTAGATGCTATTTTTATCACATTACTACCACCCTAACATATTGCACTCCGGGAGCTCTGTTAGATGCTATTTTGGTTCTCAAAGCAAGTGGTAATGGTGGCTGAGTAAGGTGATGATTGTGGAGGTGGGAAGAAGTCATAAGATCCTGGATATATGTTTGATTAATATCAGTGTATTTTCTGATTAATCTAAGGTCTAAGAGAAATAAAGGAGTTGAGGATAACATTAAGGTTACTGGCCAGAGCTATTAAAAAAATTGAATTGCGGGCCGGCCCCGTGGTGCACTTGGGAGAGTGCAGCGCTGGGAGCACAGCGATGCTCTCGCCGCGGGTTAGGATCCTATATAGGACTGGCCGGTGCACTCGCTCGCTGAGCGCGGTGCGGGCGACACCACACCAAGGGTTGCGATCCCCTTACCAGTCACGAAAAAGAAAAAAAAAAAAAATTGAATTGCTATTACTTATATGGCAAATGTGAGGTAAGTCTTCACTTCTGGACATATTGAGTTTAGATGTCTAGCTGAAAATGTAGAGTAGGAGGGTGGCAACAAGAAATTGAAATTTGGGCAAGAGGTCTGGACTGAAGCACATAGGTGGTATTTCAAAGTCTTGAGGCCAGAAAATAATTTCTGCAACAACAAAATTACTAACACGGCACTATCAGCATTGCCCCCGTTATAGTTTGGAACTATTACAGCAAGTTTACACTTATCATTTGATTTTCTGAGTTTTTAATATTTAGCCTTTTTATTTATGCATTTCAGAAAGCAGGTAACAACTTCTTAATTTAGTATTTCCCTAGAATTATTACCATTTTGCCCCTCTATTCAAACATTGAAATTTTGCTAGCTTACTGTTCATTTCAGCATCTTGTTCAAATTGCCTTCTCTGATTTTAAAATCTTCTTTTCTCTAGTTCCATTTCCTATCCCTAAATTCGCATTATTTTCCAGTCTAATTTATTAATTTTTAAATCATTATGCCAGAGAAAAGAAAGCTAGCAACACACGCCAGGTGTAGTGTAAATTTTAATGCCCCAGATGGAAAACATAGTTATATAAACATTCCAGGTGCATATTTGAGTTTTATATTAGAAAATATAATAAAAATCTGTGAATAAGACCCCGGTGATTTTTTAAAAGAAAATAAACTTAAAAAGGAACGAAAATACATTTTTACTTTTTATCACTTTGAGTTATTAGAAAGAATGCAATAAAAGTAAATATTGTTTCTGTTGAACAATTTCCCTTAATCAGGTAGTTTTAAAATGCATTTAAATATAAACTGTTAAGAATTTGCAATAAAATATATCCTATCTGTTCACATTAGAAAAAATAAATCATGTACAACTAACTCAAATTGTAGAGCTGAAAAAACTCTACTAAGAAATAAGAAATAGTTGAATAGATATTGAATGTTATTAAAATGAAAATATATGTTTGTGTTGCTATCCCTGATGTGGACAGAGAGAGGGAGAGAGAGAGAGAGAGAGAGAGATAAGATGAATACCAATAAAACTTGGTCATATTGTAACAATTTTTAATGTATTCAAATTTCTATACTTTAACAAAGTGTACATATGTATATACAATACATATAATTTCTATATATATTGTTTTATATATATATATATATATATACTTATATCCATCTCCTAATAATTTAGATCCATACCATTAACTTTTCTTCTTCAACTTCAACTTTTTGGACACAAATCCCATTGAGAGTCAAGGTCTATTTCCTCTACCCTTGATACTGTGTGGAATTTTATAACTGTTTAAACCAATAGAGTGTTGCAGAAGTGGCAACATGTGACTTCCCAGGGTAGGTCATAAAGAGGAATGTAGTTTTGCTGGAGTTCTTACTTTTGAAATCTTAAGCTGCCAAGTAAGAAGTTTGGCTTCTCTGAGCCAGACATGCTATGAGGAAGCTGTATGAAGTCCTGCAACTCCACAGAGATAGATAGAGAGCGAGCACGAGAGAGATGTGCTTGGCCAGCCCCCATCTGCTTCATCTGCCACTGTTCCACTTTCAGTTACCATCTGACTGCAGTGGCATGAGAGTACTTGAGACACAGGAGTCAAGCCAAATCTTTCCCAAACCGTTGACTTAAAGAAATGGTATTAAAGATAAAATGGTTGTTGTTATTTCAAGTTACTAATTTTGAGGGTGTCTGGTTACACAGTAATAGTTAAACAAGAAACACCATGAAATCTTTTTTTTGTTTTTTTTTCCTTTTTTTTGTCTTTTTTACTGACCGGTAACGGGATCGCAACCCTCGGTGTTGTGCCCACACCGTGCTCAGCCAGTGAGCGGGAACCGGTCTCCACATGGCATCCGAACCCTCGGCGGGAGCTCCGCCACGCTCCTAAGCGGCGCACTCTCCAGTGCGCACCGGGCCGGCCCGCCATGAAATCTTTTACATTAAAGTCAATGTAGCTATTGCTATTGCTAAAAGCCTAATACTGAGTCCTTGATACAGTATCATCTCTCAACTAGTCAGCCATTGGTGGCAGTTTGATTAAATTTTATCTCCTGCCACCCTGAAGGGTACTGCAATTTGTTCTTACTGGAAATGACACCTATTCCAAACATTGTTTTATCTTTTTTGCTTGGAGTGCCTATGGCAGCACCACTGTCTAAAGGTGACCTGATGAACCAGCACAATGTCCTTCAATGAGATCTCTGATTTTATTGCAAAGATGGTGTGACAATAGGCATATGAACAAAAGATCTACAGTTATTTCCATATATTGAATCATTAAGATGCAGTTAGCATTATAGTGTAATAGTAGGGCCTCAGCTAAGCATACAGCTCAGGAATGCCAGCCTGTAGATGCTGTCAACCAGAATGTGGAAACCTATAATTGATATACAAAGTGCAGTGCGTCCTCTAGTTAGAATGCATGTGTTTTACAGTCAATGGTAGAAATAGGATCAGACTCCTTACTATTATTCCTAGCCACCTGAGTGCAAAATATATGCTTGTTATCTCTGGCAGTTTTGCACTCTGCCAGATTAGAGGATCTGGTTCATTAAAAGAAGCATGCTTCTGTTCAGGGAAAGTGTGAAGACTGCCCTACTTCTTAACAGCACCCAATTGAAAACAGACTCCAACTTCCTTAATCTCTTTGAAGAATCAACTAGCACAAGCCCATGCTCTACAGCCAAACTGTCTCAACTCCCTACAGAGACACCCTACAGATTGACAGTTAGGTATTCTTTCTTCCTGCAGCAAGTAAAAAAATCTAACAGACATTGAGAAATGTCTGTTCAGGTCCTTTGCCCATTTTGTAATTAGGTTATTTGAGTTTTTGCTGTTGAGTCATTCAAATTTCTTATATATTCTAGATATTAGTCCCTCGTCTGATGTGTAGTTGGCAAACACTTTCTCCCATTTTGTAGGTTGTCTCTTCACTTTGTTGACAGTGTCCCTTACTGTGAAGAAACTTTTTAGTTTGATGTAGTCCTATTTGTGTATTTTTGCTTTAGTTGCCTGTGCCTTTGTAGTCTTGATCAAAAAAGTGCTGGCCACTCTCATTTTGTGTAGTGTTTCCCCTGTGTTTTCTCCTAGTAATTTTATACTTTCGGGTTTTAAGTTTAGGTCTTTCATCTATTTTGAGTTGCTTTTCGTGTATGGTGGGACTTTGGGGTATAGTTTTAATTTTATGCATGTGGATCTGCAGTTTTCCCAGCATTAATCGTTGAAGAGGCTGTCTTTTCCCATAGTATACCTTTGGCATCCTTGTTGAATGTCAGTTGGCTGTAAGTGCCTGAGTTTATTAAGGTACTCTGTTCTGCTCCATTGGTCAATTTGTCTGTTTGTATGCCAGTACTATGCTATTTTGGTTACTATAGCTGGATAGTATATTTTGAAATCAGGAAGTGTGATGCCTCCAACTTTGTTCTTTTTGTTCAAGATTGCTTTGGCTCTATGGAGTCTTTGGTGGTTCCATACAAAATTTAAGATCATTTTTTCTATTTCTGTGAAGAATGTCATCAGTATATTGATAGGGATTGCATTGAATATGTAGATTGCTTTGGGTAATATGGACATTTTCATGATGCTAATTCTTCTGAACATAAACATGGGATATCTTTCCATTTGCTTATGTCCTCTTCAATATTTTTCACCAATGTTTTATATTTTTCATTATAGAGGACTTTCACCTCCTTGGTTACATTTACTCCTAGGTATTTCATTTTCTTGGTAGCTACCATGAATGGGATTACTTTTTGATTTCTTCTTCAGACATTTTGTCATTGGCATATAAGAAGGCTATTGATTTTTTTTGTGTTGATTTTGTATCCTGTCATTTTACCATATTTGTTTACTACTTCCAGTGTTATTTTTGGTGGAGTCTTTAGGGTTTTCTATGTATAAGACCATGTCACCTGCAAATAGGGATGGTTTGACTTCCTCCTTTTCTATTTGGATGCCCTTCATTGCTTCCTCTTGCCATATTGCACAGGCTAGAACTTCTAGTACTATGTTGAATAACAGTGGGAAAAGTGGACATCCTTGGTATGTTCCAGATCTCAGAGGAAAATCCTCCAAGTTTTGTCCATTTAGTATGACATTAGCTGTGGATTTGTTATATGGTCTTTACTGTGTTTAGGTACATTCTTCTATACTTATTTTGTTAAGTGTTTTTATCAAGAAAGGATGTTGGACTTCTTTTTTTATTGAAACATAATTGATTATACATATTTGTGGGGTACAGAGCTGACTGTCAGTATTTGATTACAATATGTGATGATCAAATCAGGATAATTAATATATCATCACTGTAAAATGTAAACATTCTTTGTATTCATTAACCAATTTCTCCCTAGCCCCCCTCCCCCTCCCCCAAATTTTCCACCTCTTGTAACCACAGTTCTGTTCTCCTTCTGAAGATTCAAGGTATTACTGTGATTGTTGTTTCTTTCTTTCTTTCTTTGGTGCTGGATTTTATCAAATGCTTTTTCTTCATCTGGTGAAATGATCATATGTTTTTTTTTTTTTTTTTTTTTTTTTTTCCGTGTCCGGCAACGGATCCCAACCCTCAGTGTTGCCCCCGTACCGGACCGGGGACCGGCAACGGGATTGCAACCCTCGTGTTGCTCCCGCGCGTCGCTCAGCCAGTGAGCGGGAACCGGTCCGTATGTGGGATCCGAACCCTCGGGCGGGAGCGCCCCCGCGCTTCCCAAGCGGCGCACTTATCCAGTGTGCCACCGGGCCGGCCCCATATGTTGTTTTTTATTCACCTTCATTCTGTTGATGTGATGTATCATATTTATGAGTTTGCATATGTTGAACCATCCTCGCATCCCTGGGATGAATCCTACTTGATCATGTTGCATGATCTGGATTCTGTTTCACTAGTATTTTGTTGAGGAACTTAGTATCTGTATTCACAAAGGATATTGGTCTGCAGAAGACATATGGCCAACAGGAACATGAAAATTTGCATTTCCATGATGATCAGCTCAACATCACCAATCATCAGGGAAATGCAAATTAAATCCACAATGAGATATCAACTCACTCCATTTAGAGTGGTTATTATTAACATGACAAAAAATAACAAATGCTAGTGAGGATGCAGAGAAAAAGGAATTCTCCTATGTTGCTGGTGAAAGTGTAAATTGGTACAGATACTGTGGGAAAACAGCATGAAGGTTCCTCAGAGAACTAAAAATAAATCTACCCTATACCTAACTGTCTCACTACAGGGTATATACCCAAAGGAAATAAAATCAATATATTAAAAAAATACCTGCACTCCTATATTCATTGCAGCACTATTCACAATAGCCAAGAGATGGAATCAACTGAATGTCTATCAATGGATGAACAGATAAAAAAAGTGTATATATACACAATGGAATACTACTCAGCTATTCAAAAAATAATAACCTATCATTTGCAGCACCATGGATAGAACTGGAATCCATCATGTAGAGCGAAGTAAATCAGGCATGAAAAGACAAATATCACATAATATCACTAATATATGGAATCTAAAAAAAAAAAAAAAAAAATAAAAAAAATAAAGGAAAAAAAAAAAAAAAAAACAAAAAAATCCCAAAAAAATGGAATCTAAAAAAAAAAAAAAAAAAATAAAAAAAATAAAGGAAAAAAAAAAAAAAAAAACAAAAAAATCCCAAAAAAATGGAAATAAAAAAAAAAAAAAAAAAAAAAAGATTCTCCTAGAAGTAGAGAATAGAATAATGGTTACCAGAGGGAAGGGGTTGGGGAGGAAGAAAAGTAGTGGACTAGTGAGTACAAAACTATGCTATCTATGCTAAGTGAATTATTGTGCAGTACATGCATGTATTTGAAACAACATACTGTACCCCCCAAATTTGTACAAACAAATGTTAAAATTAAAAAATATATATATATATATATATATATATATAAAAAACTTTGTTGATTTCATGTGTGTCCTTAATGGTCTTCATTTATGGATTTTTCCTAATATATTTGAGATCTTCACTCAAAATTGAAAGCTAGTTAAAAGGGGGTGGGGGGATGTTGTCTAGATGGTCTTTCGGGAATCTTTGATCCACACCAATTAAATGAGTGATATTTTGCCTATAACAAAGAGCTTACTATTATAACTGAGAGCGGTTTAGTTATAAAAATTGTACTCTATACTAATTGCATGTAAATGGTACTGCTCACACTATACCATGTGATCTAGAAAGGTAATGCTTTTGTAAGTAAAGTACTTTTTATTATATAATTTGAAGAATAAGCAACACACATTACATTTGAACTTAATAATTAACTCATTTTTAGTTTAAACCAGTTTTTGTGCCATCTGCCTTACTCGTGGCTGCAGGATTGACGTGGTATCATCTGAACAGTTCCTCCCACAGAAATCAGAAAAGGGCAACAACAGTAGTAGAAGCAGGAGGATCAAAAGCCCAGCTGTTTTTGAGATTTGTCTCAGAATTTATCTTTTGGTCTAAAACATCTGGAAACTCCTGTTTTACAATCCTGCTGAGAATTGTATGTGGTGTATTAAACCATCTCTATAATTCTTGATAATCTCTAACATTACTGTGTTAGAGGCACTCCTGATGAAAGAAAGGTGAAAAAGATTCACAATAAACCAAATTTGAAACATTTAGTTTGAAAAGTGCCAAGTTTTCTAACTCAAGATTTCAGAGAAATGTAAAATCCAAATGGTTGCCTGTTTGGATTTGTATCAAATTATGGAAAACTCTTTGATTAAAAATGGGCTAATTAAATGCTCATATTGCATTGAATAAATTCTTTGAGTTGTAAATAAGTTCATGTTCATTGATCAACAGTTGACACCAAAATGTGAATGTATATTTACCCATGTTACTGTATTGTTATTGCCAATTAGGAAGCTCAGTAAAGCCTGCAGAAAGTAAAGTTGGTTTTAGAAAGATATGTCCAATAATCATCTGCATAGATATTTGCATTGACTATGTATTCTCGATTTCCATATCTGCATTATAGGCATTTCAATATAGCAATAGGTGAAATTATAATGAAATTATAATAAAAATATCCAAAGATTTAAAATTCCTCTTTTGTCTATGCAACATCTGTCACAATCAAAATGAAATTCAGAAGTCATTTTTGCAGTCCCTCTTGTTAGAAAATTATTTTGTATATCCTAGTATGGCAGTTAAATATCCCCATGGAGAATCTAATTTTGATCTTTTTTTTTTTTTTTTTTTTTTTTTTTTTTCTTTTTTCCGTGTCCGGCAACGGATCGCAACCCTCAGTGTCGCCCCCGCACCGGACCGGGGACTGGCGACGGGATTGCAAGCCTCGGCGTTGCTCCCGCGCCTCGCTCAGCCAGTGAGCGGGAGCCGGTCTGTACGTGGGATCCGAACCCTCGGACGGGAGCGCTGCCGCACTTCCCAAGCGGCGCCCTATCCAGTGCGCCACCGGGCCGGCCCCTAATTTTGATCTTTTACAGCAACAATAAAAACAATATATTCTGAGAAAGTTAAATTGTCTGTGACTGTTCAAACAACACATTGATTTCATACGAAGTGTCATCCCTTTAGGAGTCAAATGTCATGTTATAGAACTGACTGGCATAAGGACAATGGAGTAAATGGAGTATATAATAATAAATGTTGACATTTTAAAATTTTATTTATATCCTTTGTATATATTCTGATATCTGGACATAAATCAAGCACCGAATTATTTTATCACACTATGTCATGAATATATAATCCATGTTGATTCATATTCTGATTATAGAAACCATTTTCCTATTGATAAGAGCTTAATTTTCCACTCTTTGAGCAGTTACTATATGGGTTTCAAATAAAAAAGAGACATTGCACCTATAAAGTAATTCTTTTTTCTACTTATGAAAGCTTATTATCAAGTTAGTGTTATTAAATAGTCCTTATAAATAATGTAAGCTGTAGTTAGTATAAATGTGAACTCTGTGTGTTTTTTTTGTTATATATTCTAATCTTCATTATAGTTTGTTAATTAATCAATAGGCAATGACTTGAAGAGCACAGATAAAAAATTTCATAGAAGTACAGAAGAAAATGTTCTAAGACCTTGTTTGTATATGCTGGGCTAAAATATATATAATTATTTTATAATTAAATTGATTCATCTATAAAAGTTTATATGATATATTAAAAGTTGTATAAGCAAGGGGAAAATATATATTTACCATTGAAGGCACTCATATGTTAAAACAAAACTGTTAAATACTGATAATAATTTTTTTCTGAAATTTACATGTAAATATTTAGTTAATAATTCTTTAGATAAGAGAATGACATTAAGAAATTACTATTTTAATTCACTTTATTAACAAGGCCAAAGATTTTTTACTCCATTTTTTTTACTCATTCGAATTTTTTACTTTATTAGGTGATTAAAAATAGTATCTTATTTCTTAAGCCTTGATACAAGATTTTTTTTCTCATTTTTCATGGATTTCTTCTTCCAGTATTCTAATTGTGTGCCCATTTGTGAATGAATCAATTGTTCATGTTTAATAATCACAAGTCAATAAATTTTGTCATGTATCTGCTAATGCTCTCACCTCATTTTGGGACCATCTCTGTAGTGATATTCACAACTCAGAATTAGATTCAACAGCTGTTTACAGCAAACCCTTGAACAACATGGATTTGAACAGTGCTGGCCACTTATACACAGATTTTTTTCAATAAATATATTGGGAAATTTGGGGTTAGGTATGTCACTGAATGCATGACATACCTAACCAGTTACATAGCCTAGCTAACAGTAGGCTATTAGTAGTTAACTACTTATTAGTACTTAAATGCTTAAGTACTACTTAAGTAAGGAGCCCCCTCAATACCCCCCATCCGCATACACACACACTTTCACAGAGCTCAAAGTGAGCAGTGCAGCATGCACCATGACAAAGGGAAAGTTATACACAGATTTTCAACTGCATTGTGCAAAGGTCAACTGTAAGTGAGACCAAGAGATGGAAAACCAGAACCAAGAGTGTAGCTGAGTGACTTTTTATCATGAGTTTATCACCACTTATGGACTTAAGTGACTAATTCTCTGGATAGTGAATTTCCTTGGAACTAGTATATTTCATCTGACAAACACCTAGAAAAATCATCTTTAAGAACAGGTGTCTCTGCTACAATTCTATCTACCTCAAGGGCCTCCAAAAAACTCCTCACCAGTATTGCAGTTGGAGCACTTATTAGTCTCACTTGACTTCTTGGGTTCTGAGGAGGTCTTAGGGGTAGGTAAATCCATGGTTATGCTTATCCTTGTCAGCATCAGCCAATCTCCAAAATGTAAACTCCTCCAGTCAATATTATAACATAATTTCTCGTATTACCCTGTATTCCCCTACATGCCGCTTTTTTTTTATTCCATTGCTGACATTCTATTCCTTCTGTCTTCTGTAAATTAATACCTCTATATTTTAATTCTTCACAATAGAACATTCATCCTTATTCCTGTAAAAAACCTGGCTCTCCTAGGAGAACAGTATTTTCTCAGAAATAATCTCATGTAGATTGTTCACTGACCCCATATGCCATAGTTCCTAAACTATAGAACCAGGAACTGCACACTGCTTATTTCCCACCATGGGTTTCATACTCTTCATATTCCTCTCTGTATTAGTCCATTTTCTGTTGCTTATAATAGAATACCCAAAACTGGGTAATGTATAAAGAAATAAAATGTATTTCTTACAGTTTTGAAGACTAGGGAATCCAAAGTCTAGAGAACACAGCTGGTGAGGGCCTTTTTCTTGGTGGTGACTCTCCAGAGAAATGTGGAGTATCACATGGTGAGAATGGGCTGAGCAAGAGAACTAACCTCCTCCCCTGTTCTCTTTATAAAGCCATTAGAACCAAACCCATTACTCCATGAACGGATCAATCCATTCACAAGGGCACAGTCCTCACAATCTAGTCACCTGTTAATGGCCCCATCTTTCAAATGCTATAATTGGATTTCCCACCCTCTTAACACTGTTACGGTGGGGATTAAGTTTCCAATACACAAACTTTTTGGAGACATATTTCATCCATAGCACTGTCTTATGTAAAAACTCCTCTTCATTTGATATTTATGTTTGCATATACCTTTCTCTTTATTGCTCTTTGTTGATATCATCTGCTTGCTTCCTGCCCTGTTGTATTAGTCCGTTTTCTGAATACAGCAACTGGGTAATTTATAAGGAAACAAAATTAATTTCTTACCGTTTTGGATGCCAGGAAGTCCAAGGTCTCAAGAGCACCTATGGTAAGGGCTTTCTTCTTGGTGAGAATTCTTTCCAGAGTCCTGTGGTGACACGGGCAATCATACGGCAGGATGGCAAGAGAGTTAATGGCTTACTTGCTTTCCTTATAAAGCCATCAGAACCACTCCCTGATTACCCACTAAACTTATTACTTCATAAGTGAATTAATTCATTTACTAGGGCTTAGTCCACACAAACCAATCACCTCCTAAAGACTCTACCTTTCAAAACTACCATAGTCTGATTTCCCACCCTTTTACCACTGTTACAATGAGGATCAAGCTTCAGTGAGTTTTTAGGGAACATCACTACCCAGCACCTCCAAACCTAATCCTTCTTTCATTGATAAGCAGCTTTGGAACCAAGCTGATATCTTTCCTCTGTAATCCAAGTAAAGGTTTTATTCTGGAAAAATGCAACATACATGTAAGTGTAAGTGAACTACCTATCCAATAGCTCAGCCACAACACTTACTAACTCTTCAAACTTTCTGTAAATCATACCTTTATGTTACTTCATTCTTCCACTCCTATTAATGTGGTTATTTACTGAATTTGTGAATGCTAATAAACCTTGAAATTGGAGCATTTTTTTCTTATCAGACCTATGCTCCTACCTTTCTTCTTACTGCTTTGTTTCATTCCTTATATAGTCTAGATTCCACTGTGCAACACTGTAAACATGTTCTTGCTGATATCCTTGACATTCAAAATCCCCCTAATTCCACTCATCGGCTTTGTACCAGCAGCCTGGAATCAGTGCAACTCACTACTTATCTGCTTCATCACTGAACTGCTTGCCACTAGCTAATAACTTAGGAACACTCTTCAGGCTCTGTTTTAAAACTGTCTTCCAAAATCACTTTGGTATCTATAGTTATTGTGAAATTTCTTTGAATAATTGTTTTTCTTCCCTCTGACTAGCTCTTTGTGTTGATACTTTTTCAAGCATTTTATTTGATTGTCAATCTATCTTCTTCCATAGGTTCTCTACTTACTTTAGTCTGCCAAATTTTATGTCAAGAGTCATACTGTAGGCCAGCTCAAATTTGCCTGTAAATTCAGCAAGGATCCTACTATAAACTCAGTTAGGTGAAAGCTCTGAATATCGCCAATTGTAAGTAATTATTGTGTTCTTCACTACCACATCTTAATTTTTAAAATGCCAGTTGTACTTAAGACTGTTCTTGATGAAGCATTAAAAGCAATTGATTTTATTAAATCTTGATCCTTGAGTAAAAATCTTTTTAATAGTTTGTGAAACGAAATGAAAAATATGAATGAAGTATTCTTTTTCATATACAAATGTGGTAGCTGTCTCCAGGAAAAAAACTTACTTGATTTTTTGAGTTTTGATTGCTTGAGATTGATTATTTTTTACAAAATACCTAGGCAAACTATAGTTATTTAGATTTCAAAAAAAAAAAAAAAAAGTGATCCTCTTGCTTCAAGGAAAATAATGAAGCTCTTTTGTCAATAATAAAATGTTAGCTTTTAAGCTAAAATTAGAACTTTGAAAAACTTACATTTACTACCAAGGCTTTAACAGCTTCCCAATGCATAAAGAACAGTTTCTGATTAGAACAGTTGTGTTTCTAATTAATGTAATTTATATTGTATAATGAAATATGTTAATGATTAGAAGATCCTCATTATTCAGTGAATCAATATTTTCTAAGTGACCAATGCATGATGTTGCAAAATCATATATGATAAAAGATTCACTCAAATTACAAGACATACCAGTAGATTTCAATGTAACATTAAGATAGTTTCACATTCCTCATTGTGAACACCTTTCGAGAAATCACCACTTGAATTTCGGAGTAGTATCAAACAATTATATGTGTATAATCTGAAAAGATTATTGAAATACTCCTTTTTTACCCTACCACCTATCTGTTTGAGGCTGGATTTTCATTATATATTTCAAATGAAACAATGTATTTGCAAAAGATTGAATGCAGAGCAGATAGAAAATCCAGTCGTCTTTCACAAATTCAAATATGAAAGAAATTTTCAAAAATATAAAAAAAGCCCCTTCATTACTATTTTTTATTTTTACAAGGTAGTTATTTTTCATAAAAATATGTTGTTTACATAAGCATGTAATTAGAGAATTATTTTAATGTTTAAACTAATTAATAAATATTTTAAAGATTTTTATATTTTAATTTCCAATACACTAAATGTTAATAGATATTGCCCACACAAATTAAATATTTTAATGGTTCTTAATAATTGCTATTAAAGTAAAGGGATCTTTAAAAGAAATAGTTTGAGAGTTAGTTTCATTGAGAAGATCTTAGGATTTAAAAGGGAAATTTAGGAGTTATTAATCTAAAATAGAAAAATAGTTTAAGAGAAAAAATGCATGTGAATATAAAGAAAAATATATATAAATAACATTTATATATTTGTGAATACATATATTTACATATACTGTAAATGGTTTCTGTTAGATAGTATATAGCAATTAATAAATTAAATATTCAAAACAATATCTCCGAGCTAGATATTTTCATTTTATTTGATAAGTTAATGTAATCCTACAAAATTTATTTGTTTTCTGAAATTTTATACCACAAGTAAGTGATGTTCCAGGCATTTGCCCAGTTATTCTCACATGAAGAAGGTTTGTTAATTAATCAGTTATTTTACCTAATATTACACTTAATAAAATATGTGATAAATTTTCCAAAAGATTTAGAAACGTTAAAGAAAGCTTCTTTTATGTAAACATCAAGGTGATCAAGAAAGACATGGTTCTTGCCCTCCTGCCCTCATGAAATTGTGAGGGTTAAGGGAGAGAGGAGGTGGAGAAGACTGTAAGATAATGTATTGATATGTGGTAAGTGTTTTGAGGGATCCAAATACACTCAGGAACATTTTCCTAAAGGTGATGATATACACACTGAAATCTAAAAACTACTCTGGAAGGGTATGTGGAGAATGGGCAGATGTACGAGTGAGTATGTGTGTATATATAGTATATATGAAGATTTATTATGGGAATTTGCTCATGTGATTATGGACAGAAATTACTGCCTATTAATGGAGATAAGTCGTTGCATATAAAATCAGAAAAAGAAAGCAAAAAACTGCATCAATATTAAGATATGGAAGAGGATATGAGGAAAAAAGGTTGGTCTAGTTTGATTCCCAGGTATTTGGCATAGCTGGTTAGAAAGGCAGTAGTGTCCTGATACTGTGAATGCAAAAAGAAAAACCTTTTTGAGAGGAAAGAACTTGATGAAAACGATCATTGTGATGGCTAATTTTATGTGCCTATTTGTGTGGGTTAAGGGGTGCCCAGACAGCTGCTAAAACTTCTGTGTATTAGTACGTTTGTGTTGCTTTAACGGGAATACCTGAGACTGGGTAATTTATAAGGAAAAGAGGTTTATTTGGCTTATGATTCAGGGACAGCTGCATCTGGCACGGGCCTCAGGCTGCTTCTACTCATGGTGGAAAGCTGCAGGCAGCCGGTGGGTACAAGCAGATCACATGGCAAGAGGAAGCAAGAGAGAGAGAGAGGAGGTGCCAGGGTCTTTTAAACAATTAGCTTTCGTGGGAACTGATAGAATGAGATCTCACTCAGGTCCCCGCTTCCCCAGGGAGAGCATTAATCCATTCATGAGGGATCTGCTCCCATGACTCAACTTCCAATGCTGCCACATTGGGGATCAGATTTCCATATGAGTTTTGGCGGGGACAACACATCCAAACTCTATCAGTCTGTGAGGGTGTTTCTGGAAGAGATTAGCATTTGAGTGGGCATCATCCAATCTGTTGGGGGCCTGGCTAGAATAAAAAAGTAGGGGAAAGGGCAAATTCTCTCTCCCTATCCTTGAGTTGGGTCATAGATCTTCTCTTGGAATCTCAGCTACTGTTTTCTGGGCATTCAGACTCTGGGACTTAGACCATTGTGCCCTCACCCTTCCTGATTCTCAGGCGTTTGGCCTCAGACTGGGCATTACTCCATTGGTTCCCATGGTTCTCAGGCCTTCAGAATCAGACTGAATTACACCAGCAGCTTTCCTGTATGTCCAGCTTGCAAACAACATATTGTGAGACTTCTCAGTCTCCATCGCTGAGAGAGCCAATTCCCCTAATAAATCTCCTCTTACATACACTGGTACTTTAAAAAGTTTGTGGGAGAATAGAATTAAAACATAATACAAATCCTACCATGAACTTTTTGAAGTATCCTAGTTTATCTATATCTATATCTATATACTATTGATTGTTTCTTTAGGGAACCCTGAATAATATAGTAAGTTTGAAGTACCCACTGGAGTCGCAAGTGGTGATATCCAGTGAGAAATAGAAAATGTCTGTTATATTTTAGGGGACAGATTTTTGACTCAATCACTTATCTCTACAATCCAACTTAAATGTAAACTGTTTTTTTATAAGAGCAAAATAGATCAAACATTATATAGAAGTTCCTTTCTATATGAAAATGCTCAGTATAATTACTAACAAATGTAGTTAGCAGTTGAATTTAAAATATTCATGAATAACGTTAACTTTGTTTCTGTTGAAAAATATTTTTTTCTCAAATTTCTCTTATTAATAGAGATAGTTTAACTCATATCAAAGAAGTATATAGAACCTATCAACTTAAGACAGAAATACATTTTATAGCATTATTGCCAAATGAAAAGCTTTAAGCGTTTTAAAATTTACTTCTCCATTAGAATAAGTAAATAAATAAATACATGGGCATTTATGAGTAATTAACCATATAAATAATCACCTCTTCATCATGACTGGAAATATGAAAGAGACATAACTTCCAGGAGAGAAAAAGAAGAAAACTGGTATTAATTTAGGGACCACTATGTGGTAGATGTTCTAGTCATCACAGGCATTTAAAACTATTTAGTACACCAATATCATTCTATGAGATAGAAATTAATTCTTCATTATTCTCATATATCACATAATTTTTAACAGTTTCATCAAGGTTATTTACATACAAAGAATGTGCATATTTAATGTCTACAGTTTAATGAGTTTACATATGGAAACATCTGTGATACCATCTCTCACCACAATTAAGGAAATAGACCATATTCAACAACTCCCAAATTTCCCTTGTGCACCTTTTTTTGTGGTAATAACTCTTAAAATGAGATCTACTATTTTAACAAATTTTGAAGTGCACAATACCATACTGTTAACTATAGGCAATATGTTGTAGTGTAGACATATATAGAACTCATTCCTCTAGCAAAACTAAAACTTCATACCCATTGCACAACAACTGCTTATTTTTCCTACTTTCCATCCTCTGGAAGTCAATATTATATTCTCTGCTTCTATGAGTTTGACTATTACAGCTATTTTATATAAACGGAACCATGAAGTATTTGTCCTTCTGTGACTGGCTTATTTCATAATGTTCTCCTGGTTCATCCATGTTGCAAATGGCAAAATGTTTTTCTTTTTTAAGGCTGAATAATAATATATTATATGCATACATCACATTTTTTTAATTCATTCATCTGTTGATAGACACATGGGTTGAACTGATCTTTCACAAGAGTGCAAACAATGCACAATGGGGAAGTGATCGTTTCTCTAACAAATTGTGTTGAGACTGCTTGATAGCCTCATGTAAAAAACAAAGTTTGACCCCTGCCTTACACCATTTACAAAAATTAACTCAAAATGGATGAACAGCCTAAATGTAAATGCAAAAATTATAAGGCTGTTAAAAGAAAATTTGTAAAACTTCATGACCTTAGATTTTGTAATTTATTCTTACATATGAAACCAAAAGCACTACCAACAAAATGAAAAAAAAAAAAAAAAAAAAAAAGAAAACTTGAACCTTGTCAAAATTAAAAACTTTTGTGTATGAAAAATGTTATCAAGACAGTTAAAATAGTACCTATAAAATGGGATTAAATATTTGCAACTCACAAAACTGATAATGGTGTAGTTCGCAGAAAACAACAAAAGGAGAAATAATCCAATTTTAAAATGATGAAAAGAAATGTAAATGGCAAACAGGTACATGAAAAGATGCTCGACATCATCAGTCACCAGAGAAATGTAAATGAGACCCACAATAAGTTACCACGTTAGGCTCATTAAGATGAGTGTAATTAAAAACAAAACCAAACAATAATGGAAAATAACCAGTGTTGGTGAAAATGTAGAGAAAGGGAAGCTATTAAGTTTTGCTAAAGGGAATGTAAATTTGCTCAGCCTTTGTGGAGAAATTTGGCAGTTCCTCAAAAAAATAAACTTGGAATTATATAATCCAGCATTTCACTCCTAAGTGTTTACCAATCAATCAATCAATCAATCAATCAAATGAATAAATAAATAAAATGAATGAATGAATGAATAAATAAATAAGTGAGTGAGTGAGTGAATGAATGAATGAATGAATAAATAAATAAAAATTGGAAACAGATATTCAAGCAAAATCTTGTACATGGATGTTTACAGTAGCACTATTTACAATAGCCAAAAAGTTGAAACAACACAATTGTCCATAAACTGACATATTTATAACAAAATGTGTTATATCCAGAGAATATAATATTACATCCATAAGAATATTAATTTTTTATAAAAAAGAATAAAGGGATAATCCATGCCATGACATAGACAAACTCAAAAACATTATGCTAAGTGAAAGAAGCCAGAAACAAAAGTTGATTTTTATTATATCATTGTATGATTATTGTAATTATATGATTCCATTTATGTGAAATATCTAGAACAGGTAGACATATACAGAGAGAATGCAGTTTGGTTCCAGGGTCTGAGGGGGTATTGAGGAATGGGGAGTAAATGTTTAGTACATATGGATTTTCTTTATGAGGAGATAAAAAATGTTTTGAAACTAGATATGATATTTACACAATATTATGAATATACTAAATGATACTAAATTGTTTAGTTTAAAATGGTTAGCTTTTATCACATAAGTTTGTCTCAGTAAAAAACAAATATTTATGTGCTTAAGGAGGGGGAGAAACAAGTGTGTGGATGGGATAGGAGATGGAAACAAAAGTGTTCAATGAAGATGTTAGACTTAGACAAAAGTGATGCTTATGACTCAAAGAGAGGAGAAAAGTAGATAATGTTGTAAATCAACTGTAAGACAAATGATACTTAAGAAATTCAACTACATTATGTTTCACTTCTTTCTTCAATAGAAGTCAGACATGGGTGCAAATATGAAGGGCTGAGATATAGTTCAGGCTCCCAGGAATTTGAAATATTTAGATTCACAGTTTTTGTTCAGTCTATTTTGTCCAATATAGTAATAGCTATTCCTGCTCATTTTTGATTTCTATTTGTGTGGTATATCTTTTCCCATTTTTTTACCATTAGTCTGTGTCTGTATGTACAGGTAAGGTGAGTCTCTGATAGACAGCATAGAGTTTGGTCTAACTTTTTAATCCAATCAATCAGTCTGTGTCTTTTGAGTGGAGAATTTAATCCATTTACAATTAGGGTTGTTATTGAAAGGTATTGTCTTACTCCAGGCATTTTGTCTATTTTTGTTGAGATGTTTTAAATATCTTTTGTTCCTTTCTTCCCCTTTTATTGTTTGTGTTTGATGTTTGTTGGTTTTTTGATATGGTAAGATATAGTTTCTTTTTCTTTCTCATTTGCATTTTTGTTCTACTGGTGGTTTTTCTTCTTTCTTGTGTATCATGGTAGCGATTATTGTTTTATAGATTCCACATGCAGGACTCCCTTGAGGTGGTGAACTCCTGCAGTTTTTGTTTCTCTGGGAAATACACAATTTCTCCCTCATTTCTGAAGGATAACCTTGCTAGATATACTACTCTCGGCTGGAAGTTTTTTTCTTTCAGTATTTTGAATATATCATCCTACTCTCTTCTGGCCTATAGAGTTTCTGTTGAGAACTCTACTGTTACTCTGATGGGGAATCCTTTATAAGTGACTTGATGCTTTTCTCTTTCCTTTTGGGGGATTTTCTCTTTGTCTTTGAGTATTGCCAGTTTGCCTGTAACGTGTCTTGGAGAGGATGTTTTAGAATTGAATGTGCTTGGGGATCTTTGAGCCTCCTAAATCTGAAGGTCCCTGTCTCTCTCTATTCCTGGGTAGTTTTGTGCTAGAACAACTGGGCTCAGCAAATATCTACAGAACATTGCAACCAATGACCACAGAATATACATTCTTCTCATCAGTGTATGGAAAATTCTCCAGTATAGACCACATGTTAGGTCACAAATCAAGTCTCAACAAATTTTAAAAAACTGAAATCATTTCAATTATTTTTTTCAGAGCATAATAGATTAAAACTAGAAATAAATAACAAGCAAAACTCTAGAAACTATACAAATACATGGAAATTAAACAACATGCTCTTGAACAGGAAATCAAAAAATTTCTTGAAACTAATGAAAATAAAGACACATCATACCAAAACCAGTGGGATATTGCAAAAGTAGTACTAAGAAGGAAGCTTATTGCAATAAATGCTTTCATCAATAGAAGTGAAATAGTTCAAATAATATTTCTCATGCTACACCTCAGAGAACAACAACAACAACAAAAAAAGAAAAATCCATTCTCAAAATTAGTAGACAGAAAGAAATAATTAAGATCAAAGCAGAACTTAAGAAAACAGAGCCCCCTCCCCAAATGATGCAAAAAATCAATGAAACAAAAAGTTGGGTTATTGAGAAAATAAAATAGGCAAACCATTGGCTAGACTAGCAAAAAAAAAAAAAAAAAAAAAAAAAAAAAAAAAAAAAAAGAACGAAATAACAATGTAAAAGGGGATATTACAAAGAATTATTAGAGATTATAAACAACTATATGTCAACAAATGTGAAAACCTGGAGGAAGTGGCTGAAATTCTGGGTATATGCAAATAACCAAGAATGAACCAAGAAGAAATAGAAAACCTTAATAGACCAATAACAAGCAATGAGATTGAAACACTAATCAGCAGTCTCCCAAAAAAGAAAAGTCCAAGACTGTATGGCTTAATGCTGAATTCTACCAAACCTTTAAAGAGGAATTATTATCAGTCCTCTTAGAACTATTTCAAAATATTGAAACAGAGACCATTCTCCCAAACTCATTCTATGAGGCCAACATCACCCTGATACAAAACCAAACAAAGATACAACAACATCAACAAACTATAGGCCAATAACTTTGAGGAACACAGAAGCAAAAATCCTCAACAAAATATTAGCAATCAGAATA
This sequence comes from Galeopterus variegatus, assembly GCF_000696425.1. Taxonomy (NCBI): domain Eukaryota; kingdom Metazoa; phylum Chordata; class Mammalia; order Dermoptera; family Cynocephalidae; genus Galeopterus; species Galeopterus variegatus. The sequence continues at coordinate 84,110 of NW_007733214.1, forward strand.
TAGCAACACATCAAATCACTATATGCCACAAACAAGTGGGATTCATCAAGTGGGATGCAATGATAGTTCAACATATTCAAGTCAATAAATGTGATATACCACATCAGTAAAATGAAAGACAAAATCCTTATGATTATCTCAATAGACACGAATGAGAATTTGACAAAATTCAGTATCCTTTCATGATAAATACTTTCAACAAATTAGGTATAGAAGGAAAATATCTCAACACAGTAAGAGAGGCATTTAAGACAAACCCACAACCAACATCATCCTGAGCAGGAATAAGATAAGGATGCCCACTCACACCACTTCTATTTAACATAGTATTGGAAGTAGTAGCCAGAGCAATCAGGCAAGAGAACAAAGTAAAGGGCTTTGAGATTGGAAAAGATGAAGCCAAGCTGTCCCTATTTGTAGATGACATAATCCTATGTATAGAAAAACCTAAAGACTCTACAGAAAAAAACTCTTGGAGCTGATAAACAATTTCAGTAAAGTTGCAGGATACAAAATCAACATACAAAAATCAGTAGCATCTTTATATTCCAATAACGAATTAGAGCAAATAAATGAAGAAAGCAAACCCATTTACAATAGTCACACACAGAGAAAAATCTAATAAATTTAACCAAGGAGGTGAAAGATATCTACAGAGAGAACTACAAATCACTGCTTAAAGAAATTAAAGACACAAAAAGATGGAAAGACCTTCCATGCTCTTGAATTAGAAGAATTAACATTGTGAAAATGTCCATACAACCCAAAGTAATTTACACAATCCCCATCAAAATAACAATGACATTCTTCACAGAAATAGAAAAAACAATCCTAACATTTATATGGAAAAACAAAAGACCCCAAATAGCAAAAGCAATCCTGAGCAAAAAAAGATGGACAGAGGTATTACACTGCTTCAATTCAAATTATACTACAAAGCTATGGTAACCAAAACACATGGTGCTGGCATAAAAACAGACACACGGACTGATAAAACAGAATAGAAAACCCAGAAATCCACCCACATACTTACAGTCAACTGATCTTTGACAAAGGCACCAAGAACATATTATTGGGGAAAGACTGCTTCTTCAATAAGCAGTGCTAGACATCCACATGCAGGAGAATGAAAGTAGGCCCACACCTCTCACCATATATCCAAATCAACTCAAAATGGATTAAAAACTTAAATATAAGACCATAAAGTATAAAACACCTGAAGGAAAACAAAGGGAAACACTTCAGGAAGCAGGACTGGGCAAAAACTTTATGAATAAGACCCTGAAAGCACAGGCAGCAAAAGGAAAACACATGGCATTATATCAAACTAAAAAACTTTTGCATAGCAAAAGAAACAATTAACAAAGCAAAAAGACAACCTACAGAATGGGAGAAAATATTTGCAAACCATGCATTTGAAAAGGGATTAATATCCAAAATGTACAAGGAACTCAAACAACCTAACAGTAAAAATAAGCAACCTGATTAAAAAATGGGCAAAGGAGCTGAATAGGCATTTCTCAAAGGAAGATAAACAAAGGGTTAAGAGACATTAAAAATACTCAACATCACTAAGCATCAGGGAAGTACAAATCAAAACTACACTGAGATATCTGGCTATTATCAAAAAGACAGAGAATAGTAAATGCTGGTGAACATTTGGAGAAAAGGGAACACTCCTAAACTATTGGAGAGTCTGTAAATTAGTGCAGCCATTATGAAAAATAGTATGGAAGTTTCCTCAAACCACTACAGATAAAACTGCCATACCATCCAGAAATCCCACTGCTGGACATAAACCCAAAGGAATGGATATCATGTAGAAGGGAAAGCTGCATTGCCACGTTAGCACAGCTCTATTTACAACAGCCAAGAATTGGAACCAACCGAAATGCCCATCAATGGATGACTGTATAAGGAAAATGTGTTATATATACACAATGGCATACTACTCTGCCATAAAAAGAATGAATTTCTGACATTCACAGCAACGTGGATGAACTTAGAGAAAATTATGTTAAGTGAAATAAGCCAGGCACAGAAAGAGAAATACCACAGGTCCTCACTCATAAATGGGAGCTAAAAGGTAAATGAATAAATAGAAAGAGAAGGAGAGAAAGATACAACCATCATAATATTTCATTGAACTTTCAAAAGGAGAGAGCAGAACCGATGCCACTAGAGGTGGGAAAGTGGGAGGGGGATGAGTAGTTAGTGAGAAATTGACAAAGGGCCACAAAATTGATTACATTGTGTAATGCTGAATATACTAATTATACTTTTTTGAGCATCACATATTGCACACAGGTATTGATATTCAATGATCTATCCCACAGATATGTACAATCAATTATGTTTCAATTAATAAAAAAAGGTTTGCAGAAAGAATACAAAGGTATGAATAATTATCAATGAAATACAGTCTTTTAAATGGAAAAAAATTAGTCTACAGGTTGATATTTTATGCCAGCTTTTTTTTTTTTTTTTCGTTTCCGGCAACGGATCGTAACCCTCAGTGTCACGCCCGTACCGGACCGGGACCAGCCACGGGATCGCAACCCTCAGTGT
>NW_007733214.1:87956-88879 GCF_000696425.1 Galeopterus variegatus
TTGCCGGTCACGAAAAAAGACAAAAAGGAAAAAAAAAATTCTGGTTAAATTATCTCCATAGAATTTAATACTAATATCAACTACCAATCAAAACAGATGGAAGAATAATGTTGTTTTCATGCAAAACTTTAAAATAGTTTCGTTCCGCTGTAAACACTAAAGATACCTACTAACATTAGATTCCCTTCTTTTAGTATCCTGATGACTGTACCTCCTACCTACTTACAGTTGCATGGGGTGTCATACTAATTCTGGCCAATGAACTGTAAATGCAAATGACATGTGCAACTTTGTGAAGCGTAAATTGAAAAGCAGATGAGGAATTTCTGGGCTTTCTTCTTTCCCTCCACAGTGAAAAGGCAGCTTCATTTGGAGATGCCATAGTCCCAAAAATAAAGTAGCCCAAATCACTAAGTCATTGCTGCCTTGTGATTCACCTACCCATAGTGGAACTGATATTAGTGAAAAGTAAACTTGTGTTGTATTTTGTGTTAAGATTCTTTTTTAATTTTTACAGCTTAATAAATCAGTCATGACTAACAGAGGATATACCCTACTAAAACAGGGTTATCCAAGATAAGAAAAGATAGGTGGTAGAGGAAATGAGCAATTCAACAGAGATAAAAATAGCAAGAAAATCAATGGTCATAGTGATTCTAGGATGAAAGTATTGCCACTGGTCTAGTTGACAACTAATGTTAATTTGAGTAGGTTCTTAGGAGATTCTATATAAGATATTTCTAAAGAAAAGTAAACAGCATCACTTATATTATCTGGATACACTAATAGGCATTTGAGAAATGTTGGAGCATTTGAGGAAAAATTAGTGATAGGTGAAGAAAACCAAGAAATATTTTTTTAAAAAGTGAAGAATAAATTAGTTCCAGAAAAAACATAAAAGTATGTATAATTCTAACTGACTC
>NW_007733214.1:89181-101321 GCF_000696425.1 Galeopterus variegatus
AAAGTGAAGAATAAATTAGTTCCAGAAAAAACATAAAAGTATGTATAATTCTAACTGACTCTGCACTTTATCTATGAGCAATGTGTTTTATCACACTACTGTAAAAATTAGATGCAGATTTACTATTTATTTTTGTATAACTATGTTGAGAGGAACAAGTGAATATACCAGTATTTGGACATGTGTGAAGAAAGAGAACGCATATGGTGTAAGCCAAATAACTTCTATAATAGACAGCCAGTAGATAATATTTAAAAGATGAAAAGCAAGAAACAGCAGTAAAGTGTTATTATTTAGATATGTAAAGGGAATAATAACCAGAACAGATTAAAAATGTTGGGTCTGTTCTTCTGAAGAGATGGGAGCAGAGAATTAGGAGAATGCTATTTTCCATCTCTTCAGAAGAACAGACTCAACATTTTTATCCTTGAAACGCTATTTTATACTTTTAAACTATGTGTTAATACTCTAAGAAAAATTTAAAAATTATCCAAAAACCTAGAGCCATATTTGTAATCATCGATGGTATCTAGAATTTTCCCTGTATAACACATTGTTTAGTGATGCCAAACCCTAGAACGGTAGAAGCACTCATGGCAATGCCTGGTCTTTAACAGGTGAAACTCTGAAGTCGATCCATTAAAATAACTTTTCTGCTACTTTAATGCTGCTTCCTTGAAACATACTGTAGTACGAAGGGAAAAAAAGAGTTACAATATTGAGTCAGGAAAGATTAGTACTAAAAACTAGAAAATGACAATTTTTTGATTTTTTGTGTGTGTACTTGTGTTCTTCCCCTTTCTCGTATACTACAATTTGTGAAGGAGAGGTCTGTGGTTTAGTCATCGTCCAATATTTAAACTAGTCTGCTCTAAAAGTTTAGTAAAAAGTTAATAAATATCTGTTAGAAAAAATGTTGTATATCTCATAATCAATTTTCTTGGTAGTACTACAGAGAAAATTTATTTGCCTTATTTGTCACCTATAGTTTGAGACCATTGGGAAAGACATGAAAGGTAAATCCAAGTCATTGTTAAGATCATCTCAAAGTATCCATAAAGCTATGAATGTATCAAAAACATACTGGAGTTAAAAATAAACATTTAATGTTGTTTCTTTAAAAAAAGTTTTGTGGTGAGCTCATGAGAGTCAGAATTATTTCAGTACATTTTATATGGGAGAGTTTTGATAATCATTTCATTCACATGCATTTTTACTAAATTTTCTAGACTCTGTACTTTTCTAACTTTTCTTGGTTTTCTTTGCTTCGCTTTGTGCTTTCTCTTCTATTTTTTTTGCACATTTTGCTTTTACTTTCTCAAGATTTTTCTTACTTTATCTCTCTTCATCTTTATTTTTTTTTTGAAGTTCAGACCATCATCATGTTTTTTTCCTAAGAGCATCCACTGAATCTTATATATAAGTAATGATCATGTCCTTTTACATTTAGAAGATTTGGTATTTTCTCTTAAGTCTGAGTCTATTAATTAAAGGTTTACTAAATTCTTCTTCTTAATTAATCTTTCTATTCTTAATCTTTAGCCTTGTCATGTGACATTCACCCTCTCTTTTTTTTCCCTATTTGATTGATTTGGGAGTTTTTTTGTTCTTTTTTTTTTTTTCTTTTTTCTAAGTTAAAGTCCTTGTTCAAGTGCCTGGTTCATGACTGTCCATTTATATTTTAGGATGAGGCATGGGTTAGATCAGCCAACTAGTGGCCTTCACTGCACAGTGTTCACGTAGGTTGTAAAGACAGTTTGATGGGAAATCCCAATGCTAATAAGTATAGATGCTTTCTCTTAGGCCAGTAAGTTTCTGCAGAGAGAAATCCTAAACACTCCTACTAGAAGTTTGTAAATCTCTCTCCAATATATGGATTGAGAGGGAAAAAGAAGATAGTGAGTGAAGACGATGGATGTTAATTTTTTTTTCATTAAAAATGTTTTAACATTTATTTGTACATATTTGTGGGGTGGTGCTGTGTGTTGTATCAATACATGCACATATTGCACAATGCTTCACTTAGGGTAGATAGCATAGTTTTATAACCACTAGTCCACCATTTTCCTTCCTCCCTCTCCCTGCTTCTCGTAACCATTGATCTACACTCTACTAGTATGAGAACCACTTTTTTTGTGTTTATTTAGATTCCACATATGAGTGATATCATGTAGAACTTGTCTTTTTGTGCCTGACTTACTTCCCTTAACACATGGTTTTCAGTTCTATTCATATGGCTGCAAATAATAGGATGTCATTTTTCTTAATAGCTGAGTAGTACTCTATTGTGTATATACCACAGCTTTTTTATCCATTGATCCACTGATGGGCAGTTAGGTTAATTCCATCTCATGGCTATTGTGAATAGTGCTGAGATGATAATAGCAATGCAGGTGTCTTTCTGATAATGGATTTTGTTTGAGGGGTGGGGGTTGTGTATAAGCTGTAGTGAGATAGCTAGTGTGTAGGGTAGATCCATTTTTAGTTCTCTGAGTATGCTCCATATTGTTTTCCATAATGGCTGTACCAATTTACACGCCTATCTGTAATGTAAGAGAGTTCCTTTTTCTCCACATCTTCACCAGCATTTATTTTTGTCTTGCTGATAATAGCCTTTCTAAGCGAGATGATATCTCATTGTGGTTTTAATTAGTATTCCCCTAATAATTAGTGATATTTAGCATTTTTCCATGTGCTTGTTGTCCATTTGTAAGTCTTTTTTTGAGAAATTTCTGTTCAGGTCCTTCACCGATTTTTTATTTTTATTTTTTTTTTGATGTTGCTTAAGTACCTCACATATTCTGGATATTAACCCCCTCGTCTGATGTGTAGTTGGCAAACACTTTCTCCCAATCTGTGGGTTGTCTCTTCACTTTGTTGAAAGTGTCCTTTGCTGTGCAGAAGCTTTTTAGTTTGATGCAGTCCCATTTATGTATTTTTGCTTTAGTTGCCTGTGCCTTTATAGTCTCATTCAAAAAAGTGCTGCCCACTTCCATTTCATGTAGCATTTCTCCTATGTTTTCTTCTAGTAGTTTCATAGTTTCAGGTCTTAAATTTAGGTCATTGATCCATTTTGAGTTGATTTTTGTGTATAGTGAGAAATAGGGTTCTAGTTTCAATCTTCTGCATGTGGATATCCAGTTTTCCCAGCACCATTTGTTGAAAAAGCTGTCCTTTCCCCATTGCATATTTTGCTGATTTCAACAAAATCAGCTAGCTGTAAATACGTCAGTTTATTCTGAGATTCTATATTTTATTCCATTGGTCAATTTGTCTGTTTTTATTTCAGTACCATGCTGTTTGGGTTACTACAGCTTTATGATATATTTTAAAGTCAGGAAGTGTGATGCCTCCAACTTTGTTCTTTTCATTCAAGATTGCTTTAACTATACGAGGTCTTTGATGGTTCCATACAAATTTTAAGATCATTTTTCTATTTCTGTAAAGAATGTCATTGGTGTTTTCATATGGATTATGTTGAATGCGTAGATTGCTTTGGAAAGTATAGATATTTTGATGATGTTATTCGGTCCGACCAATGAACATGTGGTATCTTTCCATTTATTTGTGTCTTTTTCAATTTTTTCGCCAATGTTTTATAGTTTTCATTGTGTAGTTCTTTCACCTCCTTGGTTGAATTTACTCCTAGGTATTTCATTATTTGGTAGCAATTGTGAATGGGATTACTTTCTTGATTTCTACTTTGGTTATTTCATTGTTGGAGTATAGGAAGGCTATTGATATTTGTGTTTTGATTTCATATCTTGCCACTTTACTGAATTCATTTATTAGTTCTGGTAATTTTCTGGTGTAGTATTTAGGGTCTTTTATTTATAGGATTATGTCAACCTCATATAGGGATAATTTGACATCCTCCTTTCCTATTTGGATGCCCTTTATTGCTTTCTCTTGCCTTCTTGCATGGACAAGAAAGTGTTCTTATTTCTGTATTCACCTTGTTTTCAATGCAGCAGTTTACCCCTGACCACAACTGTGTTTGAAGCCTTTAAGTTCACAATATCTCTGGTTCATAAGCTTAAAGAAAACATTCAATANTTTTATTTATAGGATTATGTCAACCTCATATAGGGATAATTTGACATCCTCCTTTCCTATTCGGATGCCCTTTATTGCTTTCTCTTGCCTTCTTGCATGGACAAGAAAGTGTTCTTATTTCTGTATTCACCTTGCTTTCAATGCAGCAGTTTACCCCTGACCACAACTATGTTTGAAGCCTTTAAGTTCACAATATCTCTGGTTCATAAGCTTAAAGAAAACATTCAATAGTGTCAGGGAAGAGTAGGTATCTGCAAGGGGTTGGTAAAATATATCCAGGGATAGAATTGTTCCTTAGACAGGCTTTCAACCCACACAACACTCTTTTTGTTAAAGACTCATTTCTTATTAACATCTAAGATAGGACTACTGCAATATATTACAAATAAAGCCTGAGACTTAATGCATTTTGGTAAATCACCTTGCTCCCAATTTTATCAGAACCTTGTCAGACACCACTAATGAGAGTAACGGACACTTAAAATATGGAACTGTTTCTGTTTGAGATGCCATATAAATATTCATAGCAAAAAGGCTTAAATCCAATGTACATGTTTATGGACAAAAAAATATATTTATGGACCAAAAAAAAAAAAAAATTGTGGTTTTTACTTATTTCTCCAAACTTAAATTTCAGGAAATTTTTAAGACAGAGTCTCAACCTATAAAATACCTACTATGACCCTGTATCTGTAAAACACTTTTCATTTAATAACATGTTTTAAAAGCAATATTTTAATTAAACCTTACAATAATAGTATAAGTTTGTCAGAAAATAAAATAATGCTACAATTTTTTAAAAAAGTCCTATGTAGAGAGAGAAAAAGATCTCACAATGAAACCATCTGTTAAAATGTTTAATCAAGTGCTAGTTTCTTCCCTCAGTATAGAATAATTCATTCAGTTGCTAATGTTATTTGAATTTTCTTCAGGAATAACTTAACCTACTTGATAGGGACAGAATAATAAACATGATAACAACTAAAGCCNAACCCGGGGCCTTGGTGTTATCAGCACCGCACTCTCCCGAGTGAGCCACGAGCCGGCCCTAACTCTGGCTTTTCTTGAATATTTTATTTTCTATTTTACTTTTGAATTTTCACATAATAAGTTTATAAAAACACATGACACTTTCACAGTGTCTTTTAACTGTGAAAGAATTACAATAGTACTTCATATAAATCTTTTTTTAATCCTTCCAGATTTCTTCATAGAATGCCTGTACATCTTTCATGAGACTGACAAATAAGTAGTGACGGTTTTTGACGCAATTACAAATGATTTTATTGTCAATGTTAGTTTTCAATTGTAGAAACACAAAATATATTAGCCCAAAATATATTTCTTTTATGTATTTCAAAATGGCTATTCAGAGAAGATGGAAAAGCAAGAATAGCTAAAGGGCTGCTTTTTGTGAAAGAAATTTGCATCAGACTTCTTCTGAAGCCCGTTTTCTTTGTCTACTAATTATTCTTTCTGAGGGCAGCTGTGAGGTTACCTGAGATGTTTTCATCTGCATAACAAGACAGTTTGTACTTACTTTTAACTTTTGCCTTCCTTCCTTTCATCTATGACACCACCTCCCCCAGAGCTCAGAGAAACTTGGTCCCAAGCTACTGTTTTTTTGGGTCTATACCTCCCTCATCTCATCTCTCTCCCCTATGAAGACTGTTGTATAAGTTTCTGTACCTTGTTGGGTTATTGGGCAATCACTTTCTTGTGATTCCTCGGTGCACTGCCCCTCCCCAGCAGATTAAAATAAAATTTGTTATGCCTTTTCTTCATACTAATCACTTTGTCAGTGATTTTTAGTGAACCATTAGAGGGAAAAGAGTGACTTTTTCCTTTGGTCCCTACACAATTTTCATTGCATATGTTAAAAATTTACATTGTCTTTATATCTAACAATTTATCTAAATTCTTTTATTAATTTTAACAGTTTGTTGAAGACTCTCTTTGATTTTCTAGTTATGAAATTATGTCATTTATGAAATCAACAGTTTTATTTTTTCTCTAATCTTCATAGGCTTTATTTATTTAATTTGCCTTAAGGCACTAGCAAGCAGTGTTAAATACTAGTGATATAAGAAAATAATCTAAGTGATTAATTGTCAGAAATAATTCAGGCCCAGCCAGAAAGTTGTCTGAATGGTCCAGCCCATTCCTGGGGGGTTTCTGAATAGATATGAGTTACTAGCCCTTTATTATTTTCTTTATTCCCTAGTGTTTCTCCTTTCACAGGGTTTCAGCAGGCCTTTTTCACAGGCTTGTCCTGAGCCCTCAGACAAAGAAATTTTTTTACAAGGCGGTAGTAAATAGGGGTAATCTTAGATGTCATCCAGGAAGATCATGTACCCGTAGTACTCTGGGCCAATGAGGAGGTGGGAGTGGGGACTTGCACACTAGGGAATAAATTGCTTGCTACAGCCCTTTTCCATGTGCCTGCCCTGCAGACACTCAAACCTTGCAGGACCATAATTAAAGTCTCGCTTTGCTGTGCCTTGTGTCTCTGTGTCCATCCTTTAGCTCTGGACAGGTGAGGGCATTTCTCACAAGTGATTAACAATAGTCTTATTTCATTCCCAATCTCAAGGAAGTTTTCAATAGCTTAATATTGATATAATGTATGTCATAGGGTTTTTAAAGATAAATTTCATAGATAAGTTCTCTTGTATTCCTGTTTGTTAAAAGTTCTAACATAAATGAGTTTTGAATTTTATCAACTATTTTCAACATCTATTGAAATAGTCATAAGATTTCCCCTTTGTTCTATTTATTATTAATTTCCCAATTAGAACTGATTTATAATCCTCATATAAACTAACTTTGTCATCATGTATTATCCTTTTTAAATATGGCTGGATTTTGTTCAATAAAATTCTGTTAAAGATTTTTACATTTATGATCATGAACAAGATGAGTCGGTACTTTTCCTTTTCTGGAATCTTCCTGTTAAAATTTAGAATAAGAGTTATGTAATCTGCATAGAGCCAAATGGCAATTCTCAACCCTGTCTTCTTCTCTGGAATAGTTTTTGTAACATTGGCTCTCTTTTATATGTAAATGTTAGGGAAACTTTAATTTTGATCATCTACAGCTGACATATGCTTTTTGGAAATGCTTTTATTTACAGATTTAATTTCAAAATAATGTTCAGATATTTATATTTCTTCTTGTGTTCATTTTTAAGTTGTGTTTTTCTATAAGTTTGTCAAGTAATTTTCTTATTTTCATAAAATTGTCCATCCTGTCCTTTTATTGTTTTTAATACCTGTAGGATCTGTAGTATAGTAGTTACCTTTTTTATTTCTATTTTGGTAATTTGTACTTGTCTTTTGATCAATCTTGCTAAATTTTTGTCAATTTTAATAATAATCTCACTTCTCAAAAAATTGATTTGATTTTGTTAAATGACTGTACATCATAGTTCTGATATGTGATTAATCTCTGATTTTATTATTTAAGTTTAATTTATCATTACATTTTTAACTTAACTGGATGGACACTTTAATCACTGATTTTTGTTCCTTTTTGTTCTAACAATATATTTTATAGATAGGTCAAGACTGAATTTCCCTTGAAACACCATTTTATATGTTGTATTTGCTTTTTCCATTCATTTAAAATGTTTTCTTATTTTTATTGTGATTTCTTCTTTGATATACAAGATATTTGGAAGTGTGTTTCTTAATTTCCAAACAGTTGGGATTTTCTAGTTATATTATTGTTATTTATTATTAGATTGATTTTATTGTCCTCATATTATGCATGATTTAAATAATTTGAAATTTGTTGATTGATATTCTAGCATTTGATCAGTTAAGTAAAATTTCCATGTGTTTTTAAAAAATGTGCACTCTTCAGTGTCCTGTTTTTATATGCTAACTGGGTCAAGTTTGCTAATAATATTGTTCAGATATTTTAAATGATTACTGAGCTTTTTACTGCTTTTTTGATCAGTTACTCTCACTATGATTGTTGATTTGCCTATTTTATATTCTTGTTTCTATAATATATTATATCTTTCTTATTATTTGACTTTCTAACTTTTTCTCTTTATCTCTAGTAATGCTCCTGCATTAAGCTATAACTAATTATATATTAGCATGACTTTGCCTGTTTTTTTTCCCCATTATATATTATATGTGTATGTTTTCTATTCTTTCATCTTCAGCACCGTTTCCTTATATTGGCTGGATGTCCCTTGTAAACAGAATAGAGATGGGTTTTCTTTTTATTTGGCTTGAAATTGCGCTAGACCATATCCCTGGGCAACATAATAAAAGTCAGATGAAAAACTCTCCTAGATGAAGAACCTTGTATTCCACTGGTGAAGGATGGAGAAAAACAGCCATCCCCTCATTTCCAAAAAGAGAAACAGGGAGGGAGGGAAGGAGGGAGGGAGAGAGAGAGAGAGAGAGAGAGAGAACGCTTTGTTCTCTTGATGTGAGATGAGTCATCACTTACATTTAGAATATAAATGTGTCTTTAGAAAGGGCAAATAGACCCATGACTGGCTTTTTGACCTAAAACTGTCTTCAAGGTATGGATTCCATACCTCTTGAAATGTGAACACCTAGAAAGCTAGTGATCTAGTATGATTGGCTCTGGGGATTAATTTAGGGACCTATTCTGGGCTGTAACCATGTGGTCCTCTTGAATGACAGTAATGTGTTGGCAAATGGCTAAATGGCTCAGATGTAACTCTGAAGGTATGTGAAGAGTAAAATGCTTCTAGAGCAAGTGAAAGCGAACATCCTCTCTTTACGTTGGTACATTCCTTGTCTCAGGAGCATAGGGCTTTATAGGGGCACACTGGAAAATCAAGAGAAATTTTATTTTCCCATACTCATTTTTTAATTGGTGTATTTATTTATAGTTCATAAATGTAATCCTCTAATGGGTTTTGTACCTACCATTGTCCTATTTATTTTCTACTTGATCCAACAGTTTATGTTCTTGTTTTCTTTTTTCCTTCCATCTTCTTTTTATTAATCAGTGTTTTTCAGTATTCCATTTTGCCATTCTATTAGTTAGAGAGATATACATTCCATTACTATTAGAGATTACATACATTGTTGCATCATTAGAGGTTAACATAGATGATGACTTTCACTACTTTCCAGGACAACATAAACTCATTAAATCAATTTCTCCCTCCTATGTTTTTTTTTTTTTTTTGGTAATGCATTTATGGTTCTAAACATGTTTTAAAATCCATATAGATCAATGTTCTTCTTTTGTACAATAAGTATTTACTAACACTTATTCATGGAATTACGCTCACCACTGCTCTTCACTTTTTCTTGCATGCCGTTGCTTTTGTTGGGTTTGTGCTGCTTCTGCCATAGAGACTTTTTTTTATTTTAGTTTTTGTAATTCTTTTAATTCAAAGAAAATTTTGTCTGTTTTTACTTGTCTAGAAATATCTTTATTTAACCTTTACTTTTAAAGGATATTTTTGAAGAGAGCATAATTTCAAGATTGCCCGTTACTTACTTTCTTCACTTTAAAGGTACCAGTTTTTATTTCCTTCTCCCTTCTGTAGATTCCATGAGAAATAAACTGTCGATTTTATTGTTCAATCTTTAAAATTGATATATCTCTTTTTTCTGGCCACTTTTATGTTTTTTAAATATATATTTTGATTATCCAAAGCTTTTATAAACATGTGATTAGTTGTGGTTTTGTATATGTTCTCTCTTGATTTTCATAAAATTGTACCTTGATGTTTTCCATTAGCCTGAGCAGATTCTTACCCTCCATCTCTCCAAAAGATTGCTTCTGTCCCATTCTCTTCCCCTTATGGGATTCTAATTATATACATTTTATTAGTTTAAATAAAGTTCCATATATTAATTAGCCTATTTTCTATGTTATTTAGTTAATTTAATCTGTCTTCTGCTCTGTCCTATCTGTTATTGAATACATCTATTGAGTTCTGAATTTCACATATTGTTCTTTTCAGTTCCAGAATCTCCATTCAGTTATAGTATTTAGTTTGCCGTTCTCTGGTAAAATTTTATGTACTGCTTTCTTTTTCTTCATTGTTTTAATTACATGTTTAAAAAATTTGTGACTGATCAGTCCAGTATGTGGGTCACCTCTGAGTTTGTTTCTGCAGTTTGTTTTTGTTGTTGTTTCCATTTGAGCTGATATTTTCAAGTTAGAGGTAGTGACTACTCTACATTAACCTGTGCCTTTCTTCTGGCTAAATACAAATGACATAGGGGATAATGGAGCACTACCATAGCAGTAGTCCGGGTCCCTGAATCACAACATAAATAAGAAATTTGTATTGAATTTTACATTTTGGGCACATTTGTTACATCAGCTTTTCTCTAAATGATGTACTATGTGAACACACTCTGATAAGCAGTATAACCAAGTTACATTGGTTCAAGCAAAGGCATTAGATTCAGAAGCAGCTCATCCCTTGGTTGGCCACAATCTCCGATTTGGTTGGAAAAAACAAATCTGAGTAATTTAATTCTACTCCTGGGCAGGGCCAGCTTCTTCACATGTGTGTGGTCTTTAGAGTTGCATGGGGATCCCTGCTTAGAAGGGCTCCTCATTTGGTTGAATGTTCTGCTGCTGTCATCTTGAAATTCTTAATAATGTTTGAATGAGGAGCCCCTTATTTTTGTTTTTCACTGGGCCTCACAAGTTATGTAGCTGGGCCTGCTCCTAGAACTGGGTAAATGAGAATATTCCTCTTATATATGACAAATTTGAATAGACTATTAATGAGAGAGAGTGAGGGTCAATATCATTGTTAAGGTAAGTATGAATTTTATGCATATTGAGGTAGATGGTTGCGGAAGCAAAAGTCACTATGCATATTGAGGTAGACAGTTGCGGAAGCAAAAGTCAGATGAGAGAGGAAAACCGAATAATGTAAAGTAGAAGTGCTGTGAAGGAGGAATGTTAGGAAGTAACCAGTATCCTGAATGAATTTAGTTTCTGCGCTGCTTGAGGCCTGGGTTTTCAGCTAATTGTTTTCACAAAACTTCTTTACCTCTTCAGAAAATTTGACTGTTCCTTATAATCAAAAAATCTTGAAAAATGTATTTATCAGGCTTTCTTTTGTATGAATTTCCCATCTTGGTAAACCATGCTTGCTGTTGAGAAAATCAAGATTGGGGCTGGCTGGCTAGCTCAGGTAGTTACAGTGCAGTGTTGATAACACCAAGGTCAAGCCAACCAACCCCGAGAGAGAGAGAGAGAGAGAGAGAGATAAAAGGGAAGGAAGGAAGGAAGGAAGGAAGGAAGGAAGGAAGGAAGGAAGGAAGGAAGGAAGGAAGGAAGGAAGGAAGGAAGGAAGGAAGGAAGATCATGACTGGAAAATTGGAAGATCCCAGTTCAACGTTTCCTGCTTATCTATAGCCCCAAAGTGAACAATGGCACATTCTGGCTACAAGTGTAAATGTACGTTGTTAGAGCTCCATCCAGATCTATGAATTTCATGGCACAAGATAGAGTGATGGAGATTGTTCTGGTTGAAACTGTGTAGCTTTTGAGCAATCCAAATTGTTAGTTCAGATTTGAAATTTAAGTTTCTCATTACTTATGAGAATGACACATTTAGTATGGGGAATCATGTTAATTACTTAATTCTTTGATTCAACATTCTTAAATTTTCACTGGTTTTTCAGCTTACTCATGATATTTCTGGATTTATAGTGATGCCCCTAGTAGTTCCTGTGAGAATTCCCTCTACCCATTTTCTGATGCCTTGGATTCCCCAAAAAACTTATCAACAATTTATTTAATTATGACACATTTTCCATAAGAAACAGCAGAAAATTAAAGGTTCATAGACATGTCATCTAAATGCCAAGATGTGACCTCCTATGTTTTCCTAGATTTTATCAACATAATCATTTATCACTTTAAATATAATAAAATGTATAATAATAAACAAAAACTATGAGAAAAATAAAATAATGGAATTAGAATTTAGGGTTAGCTGTACACATTCATTGGTGATGCGATTGTAAAAAACAGAAGTATTCTGACCCAGTTTCATTTTATGAAATATTTTCATTAATCTTTTTGTGCTTAGACTTGTCAAGAAATGGCTT